>NC_059208.1:63338755-63458755 GCF_020615455.1 Coregonus clupeaformis | reverse complement strand
TCGCTGACACAACATACTGTTCATGGCTAACGATCCGGAAAAAAAGATTATCTTAGGTCTGAGTATTTGTCACAGTGTAATAGGAAATGCAGCTCCGTCTCTACCTCTCCCTGGGTGCAGAGTGAGCACAGCCTGTCCTCTCTGGGCAGCCACTTTTGCCTGTGACGACCGGTCTCTATAGCCAGACTGTGCTCACTGAGTCTGTACCTAGTCATTGTTTTCCTCAGTTTTCTATCAGTCACAGTGGTCAGATAGTCTGCCACCATGTACTGTCTGTTTAGAGCCAAATAGCATTGAAGTTTACTTTGATTTTTTGTGGTGTCTTTCCAATAGGTGATATATTTTTCTTTTTGCTTTGTGATGATTTGGTTGGGCCAGATTTTCTGAGTGCTGTCCTGAGGCTCTATGAGGTTGGTTTTGGTTAGTGAACTGAGCCTCAGAACCAGCTGGCTGAGGGGACTCTTCTCTTGTTTCATCTCTTGACATAGTAGATACATAGCAATACAGTCTTGCAAAACTCTGCATGCAGTATTTCGATTGGATGTTTGTCGCATTTGGTAAATTCAGTATTAGAGAGTGGACCCCATACTTCGCTGCCATATAGAGCAATTGGTTCTATAACTGATTGGAACATTTTGAGCCAGATTCTAATTAATATTCCTTTTAATGGCATAGAATGTTCTTCTTGCTTTGTCTCTCAGTTCATTCACAGCCATGTGAAAGCTACCTGTGTTGCTGATATATATTTAGTCCTAGATATGTGTAATTTTTGGTGTGTTCTAATAGAACTGTGTCCAAATATAATTTATATTTGTCATCCTGATTTCTGGACCTTTTTTGGAATATCATTATATTCGTTTTTTTTTTATTAACGGTCAGGGCCCAGGTCTGACAGAACCTGTGCAGATGATCTAGATGCTGCTGTAACCCCTCCTTAGTGGGAGACAGTAGCACCAGGTCATCTGCGTACAGCAGACACTTGATTTCAGTGTTGTGTAGGGTGAGACCAGGTGCTGCCGATTCTTCTAATGTTTTTGCCAATTCATTAATGTAGATGTTAAATAGGGTTGGACTTATTGGGCAGCCCTGTTTCACTCCACGTCCCTGAGAGAAGAAGTCTGTTTGCTTGTTGCCGATTTTAATCACACATTTGTTTTTAGTGTACATTGATTTAATAACATCATATGTTTTCCCTCCAATACCACTTTCTATTAGTTTGTAAAAAAGACCTTAGTGCCAAATTGAATCAAATGCTTTCTTGAAGTCTACAAAACACGAGTAGATTTTGCCTTTGTTTTGGTTTACTTGTTTGTCAATCAGAGTGTGGAGGGTGTAAATGTGGTCTGTTGTACGATAATTTTTTACAAATCCAATCTGGCTTCTGCTTAGGACGTTGTGTTCATCAAGGAAATGATGTAGTCTGCTGTTTATGATACCGCAGAGAATTTTCCCCAAGTTGCTGTTAACGCAAATTCCTCTGTAATTATTTGGGTCAAATTTGTCTCCATTTTTATAAATTGGTGTGATCAATCCTTGGTTCCAAATATCAGGGAAAATACCTGCAGTTAGGATAATGTTGAAGAGTTTGAGTATAGCCAATTTGAATTTGTGGTCTGTATATTTGATCATTTCATTTAAAATACCATCAGTACCACAGGCCTTTTTGGGTTGGAGAGTGCAAAGTTTTTCCAATAATTCTTGTTCTGTAATTGGGGTATCCACAGGATTATGATAGTCTTTGACTGCTGATTCAAGGATTTGTAATTTTTCTTGTACATCTTGTTGTTCTGGGCTCTTTGTTATATTGCTGTAGAGGTTTGCAAAGTGATTTCTCCACATATCCCCATTTTGGATAGCCAATTCCTCATTATGAGGTTTGTTTAATTTATTCCAATTCTCCCAGAAGTGGTTTGATTCTATGGATTCCTCAATCACATCCAGCTGATTTCTAATGTGCTGTTCCTTTTTTGTTCTTAGGGTGTGTTTGTATTGCTTCAGTGTTTCCCCATATTGAAGGCGTATATTTTTGTTGTCTGGTTCTCTGTGTTTTTGAATAGATATATTTCTCAATTACTTTCTTAGATTTTTGCAATCATTATCAAACCATTTTTCATGATCTATTCTTTTTGGTTTGCTCTTATGTTTCTTAAGATTAGCCAAGGAGTTTAATTTGTAAAATATAAAGTTTATGTTCCAAACTGTCAAATTTACAACTTCATTGCTGTAGGAGAATGTTAAGGCTAAAAAGTTGTCCAGGAGAGATTGTATTTTTTGGCTACTAATTGCTTTTTGGTAGATTTCTGTACTGTTTGCACTCCATCTATAGGTCTGTTTAGTACCATGTAATTTATTGGGCTGTGATGCTTCATGGTTGGGTTCTGCTCTTCTCAGATACACTGTGATTTTACTGTGGTCTGATAGGGGTGTTAGTGGGCTGACTGTGAAGGCTCTGAGAGACTCTGGGTTGAGGTCGGTGATGAAGTAGTCTACAGTACTGCTGCCAAGAGATGAGCTGGTAGGTGTACCTACCAAAGAGTCCCCTCTTAGCCTACCATTGACTATGTACAGACCCAGTGTTCGACAGAGCTTCAGGAGCTGTACTCCATTTTTGTTTTTCACTTTGTCATAGTTGTTTCTGGGGGGGTATGTGGGGAGGGAAAGGTTGTTGCTTCCCGGTAGGTGTTTGTCCCCATGACTGTTAATAGTGTCTAGTTCTTCTGCTGTTCTAGCATTCAGGTCTCCACAGACCAGCACATTGCCTTGGGCCTGAAAATGACTAATATTCACCCTCTAGAATGGAGAAACTCTCTGAGGGTGGAATGTACAGTGGGGGAAAAAAGTATTTAGTCAGCCACCAATTGTGCAAGTTCTCCCACTTAAAAAGACGAGAGAGGCCTGTAATTTTCATCATAGGTACACATCAACTATGACAGACAAAATGAGGAAAAAAATTCCTGAAAATCACATTGTAGGATTTTTAATGAATTTATTTGCAAATTATGGTGGAAAATAAGTATTTGGTCAACAACAAAAGTTTCTCAATACTTTGTTATATACCCTTTGTTGGCAATGACACAGGTCAAACGTTTTCTGTAAGTCTTCACAAGGTTTTCACACACTGTTGCTGGTATTTTGGCCCATTCCTCCATGCAGATCTCCTCTAGAGCAGTGATGTTTTGGGGTTGTCGCTGGGCAACATGGACTTTCAACTCCCTCCAAAGATTTTCTATGGGGTTGAGATCTGGAGACTGGCTAGGCCACTCCAGGACCTTGAAATGCTTCTTACGAAGCCACTCCTTCGTTGCCCGGGCGGTGTGTTTGGGATCATTGTCATGCTGAAAGACCCAGCCACGTTTCATCTTCAATGCCCTTGCTGATGGAAGGAGGTTTTCACTCAAAATCTCACGATACATGGCCCCATTCATTCTTTCCTTTACACGGATCAGTCGTCCTGGTCCCTTTGCAGAAAAACAGCCCCAAAGCATGATGTTTCCACCCCCATGCTTGTTCTTTGGATGCAACTCAGCATTCTTTGTCCTCCAAACACGACGAGTTGAGTTTTTACCAAAAAGTTCTATTTTGGTTTCATTTGACCATATGACATTCTCCCAATCCTCTTCTGGATCATCCAAATGCACTCTAGCAAACTTCAGACGGGCCTGGACATGTACTGGCTTAAGCAGGGGGACACGTCTGGCACTGCAGGATTTGAGTCCCTGGCTGCGTAGTGTGTTACTGATGGTAGGCTTTGTTACTTTGGTCCCAGCTCTCTGCAGGTCATTCACTAGGTCCCCCGTGTGGTTCTGGGATTTTTGCTCACCGTTCTTGTGATCATTTTGACCCCACGGGGTGAGATCTTGCGTGGAGCCCCAGATCGAGGGAGATTATCAGTGGTCTTGTATGTCTTCCATTTCCTAATAATTGCTCCCACAGTTGATTTCTTCAAACCAAGCTGCTTACCTATTGCAGATTCAGTCTTCCCAGCCTGGTGCAGGTCTACAATTTTGTTTCTGGTGTCCTTTGACAGCTCTTTGGTCTTGGCCATAGTGGAGTTTGGAGTGTGACTGTTTGAGGTTGTGGACAGGTGTCTTTTATACTGATAACAAGTTCAAACAGGTGCCATTAATACAGGTAACGAGTGGAGGACAGAGGAGCCTCTTAAAGAAGAAGTTACAGGTCTGTGAGAGCCAGAAATCTTTCTTGTTTGTAGGTGACCAAATACTTATTTTCCACCATAATTTGCAAATTAATTAATTAAAAATCCTACAATGTGATTTTCTGGAGAAAAAAAATCTCAATTTGTCTGTCATAGTTGACGTGTACCTATGATGAAAATTACAGGCCTCTCTCATCTTTTTAAGTGGGAGAACTTGCACAATTGGTGGCTGACTAAATACTTTTTTTCTCCACTGTATGTGACACAGAGGAAGACGTTTTTATCTGTTAAGATAGTATTTGTGTCATGCCACTTGGTTGTATGTAGTGTGAGAATGGTGGAGTTAATGTGCTCATCTTACCATGACCCTCGGCCTATCACATGTGAGCATAGTAGATTCAGCATTTGTTTGATGTCACTCATATCATTGGTGGGAGCTGGGCCAGTTGCTCCTCTCACAGCTTGTGCATAGCTCTGTCTGCCGGGCTGTGGCTCCTCCAGGTGTGGGTCTGCGGTGGAGGGAGGGGGGTGTTAGGCCTTTTCTGGGTGAGTCTGAAGCTGGGCTGGGGTGGTCTGTGCTGCGCTGGATTTGGTGGGCATTGAGGTTGGTGGTGCTGTGGCCGTGGCTGTGGGGTCCAGGGTGCTGGTCCGGGGTGTTGTCTCGGTGATCTCGGGGGATCTCTCTCTCTCTCTCTCTCTCTCTCTCTCTCTCTCTCTCTCTCTCTCTCTCTCTCTCTCTCTCTCTCTCTCTCTCTCTCTCTCTCTCTCTCTCTCTCTCTCTCTCTCTCTCTCTCTCTCTCTCTCTCTCTTTCTCTATCTATATCTTTCTGTCTCTCTTTCTTTGCCCCTCTCTCTCTCTCTCTCTCTCTCTCAATTCAATTCAATTCAATTTAAGGGCTTTATTGGCATGGGAAACGTGTGTTAACATTGCCAAAGCAAGTGAAGTAGATAGTAAACAAAAGTGAAATAAACAATAAATATTAACAGTAAACATTACACTCAGAAGTTTCAAAAGAATAAAGACATTTCAAATGTCATATTATGTATATATACAGTGTTGTAACAATGTGCAAATAGTTAAAGTCTCTCTCTCTCTCTCACTCTCCATCTCAATTCAATTCAATTTCAATTCAAAGGGCTTTATTGGCATGGGAAATGTATGTTAACATTGCCAAAGCAAGTGAAATAGATAATAAACAAAAGTGAAATAAACAATACAAAAATTAACAGTAAACATTACACTCCAAAATAATAAAGACATTTCAAGTGTCATATAATGTCTATATACAGTGTTGTAATGATGTGCAAATAGTTAAAGTACAAAGGGGAAAAATAAATAAACATAAATATAGGTTGGGTCTTTCTCTCTCTCTCTCCCTCTTTAATGGCCTTTCACAAACACAAACACACCTTGTTTACTTATCTTTCTCTACTGTCTCCTGGGATTATCTTCCTCTACTGTCTCCTGGGATTATCTTCCTCTACTGTCTCCTGGGATTATCTTCCTCTACTGTCTCCTGGGATTATCCTCCTCTACTGTCTCCTGGGATTATCTTCCTCTACTGTCTCCTGGGATTATCCTCCTCTACTGTCTCCTGGGATTATCCTCCTCTACTGTCTCCTGGGATTATCTTCCTCTACTGTCTCCTGAGATTATCCTCCTCTACTGTCTCCTGGGATTATCTTCCTCTACTGTCTCCTGGGATTATCCTCCTCTACTGTCTCCTGGGATTATCCTCCTCTACTGTCTCCTGGGATTATCTTCCTCTACTGTCTCCTGGGATTATCTTCCTCTACTGTCTCCTGGGATTATCCTCCTCTACTGTCTCCTGGGATTATCTTCCTCTACTGTCTCCTGGGATTATCCTCCTCTACTGTCTCCTGGGATTATCCTCCTCTACTGTCTCCTGGGATTATCCTCCTCTACTGTCTCCTGGGATTATTCTCCTCTACTGTCTCCTGGGATTATCCTCCTCTACTGTCTCCTGTGATTATCCTCCTCTACTGTCTCCTGGGATTATCTTCCTCTACTGTCTCCTGGGATTATCCTCCTCTACTGTCTCCTGGGATTATTCTCCTCTACTGTCTCCTGGGATTATCCTCCTCTATTGTCTCCTGGGATTATCCTCCTCTATTGTCTCCTGGGATTATCCTTCTCTACTGTCTCCTGGATACACCTGAAACCTCACACTCTCACATTGTGTAAAGGTTGGGTTTGGGGAATTAGTCATCGTAGGGAACACGGTATCTTGAATGCCACGTGCTTTGTGAGGAAAGAGTTGTACAGTACATACGTTCTACTCTGTCCACATGTGCACAGTGCTATACATGCGCTCCTAAACCAGACAGTGCTATACATGCGCTCCTAAACCAGACAGTGCTATACATGCGCTCCTAAACCAGACAGTGCTATACATGCGCTCCTAAACCAGACAGTGCTATACATGCGCTCCTAAACCAGACAGTGCTATACATGCGCTCCTAAACCAGACAGTGCTATACATGCGCTCCTAAACCAGACAGTGCTATACATGCGCTCCTAAACCAGACAGTGCTATACATGCGCTCCTAAACCAGACAGTGCTATACATGCGCTCCTAAACCAGACAGTGCTATACATGCGCTCCTAAACCAGACAGTGCTATACATGCGCTCCTAAACCAGACAGTGCTATACATGCGCTCCTAAACCAGACAGTGCTATACATGCGCTCCTAAACCAGACAGTGCTATACATGCGCTCCTAAACCAGACAGGAGAATGGGCCTTTTGTTTGCATCCTATCGTCATTTGAATCCCATGACAGGATACAGGAGTCAGGGTTTGAGAACGTACCAGAGGCCTCTCTCTCCTCTCAGGTCATACAGAAAGGATAGCCGTTCCCTGAGGGACTGAAAGACGTGGAAGGGCACTTGAAGGATAACAAGGGAACATTTGTTTCCAAGAGGCTCCATCGCCAGCTGTTGAAGGTTGAAGTATCCCTTCTCAGGAGAGAGAGAGAGAGAGAGAGAGAGAGAGCAACTTTCACAAATGAAGGAACAATGGAAATGGTCTGATTGCTATAGTTTCACACCCTGGGTTCTGGTCAGAAATAGTGCCCTTCTTAGGGGAAAAGGTGCCATTTGGGACACAGCCAGTAAATAGAGATTGGCCACATGTTAATCATGAACAGATTCAGAAAAAAACTAATCAGATTAACTTTCAAAACATACCGTCCACCCATCCCCCTTACTTATGATTTAATACCCATTTACTGCTTTACTGCTAAACCATTACAGTCCAGTAAATCCACTGGTGTAAAACGGAAGTGCATGGCCTGTGCCAACGGAAGAAGAGCAGTTCTGCTGCTCTGAGTAAAGTCCACACGTTAATCATGAACAGACTAAGAAAAAACTCATCAGATTCACTTGCAAAACATACCATCCGCCCCAATCCCCTGCTTTACTGCAGCCTGTGACTTTAACAGGATATTAGCAACAATCAGGTTCAGCATACAAAACAGGTAGGTAGCAGTAGATCATGACTCACCACCGAGGGAATGGGACACATAACCTTGAAATACACAGAGACATTTGACTACATGGACAATTGTTCCTATGGAGAGAGGCGCAGCAGAGAATATTAACCTACATGAGGTTCAATACGGAGATGACCACATAACCCAGGAGGACCATGGATTAATGATGCTGTAACATCAAATAGAGCTGAGAACAGGATGGAGCTCAGGGGTGGGAAAGAGAGAGAGATGGAGGGAGGAGTAGAGGAGGGAAGACGGCTAAACTATGATTAGTTCTATCGCCACCCAAAATAGGCCTTGATGGATGGCTGGATGGAGGGATAGAGGGAGGGGATAGAGGGGAAGGAGGGTGGGAATAGAGGGAAGGAGGGTGGGAATAGAGGGGAAGGAGGGTGGGAATAGAGGGGAAGGAGGGTGGGAATAGAGGGGAAGGAGGGTGGGGATAGAGGGGAAGGAGGGTGGGGATAGAGGGGAAGGAGGGTGGGGATAGAGGGGAAGGAGGGTGGGAATAGAGGGGAAGGAGGGTGGGAATAGAGGGGAAGGAGGGTGGGAATAGAGGGGAAGGAGGGTGGGAATAGAGGGGAAGGAGGGTGGGAATAGAGGGGAAGGATGGTGGGAATAGAGGGGAAGGAGGGTGGGATAGAGGGGAAGGAGGGTGGGAATAGAGGGGAAGGAGGGTGGGAATAGAGGGGAAGGAGGGTGGGAATAGAGGGGAAGGAGGGTGGGAATAGAGGGGAAGGAGGGTGGGAATAGAGGGGAAGGAGGGTGGGGATAGAGGGGAAGGAGGGTGGGAATAGAGGGGAAGGAGGGTGGGAATAGAGGGGAAGGAGGGTGGGAATAGAGGGGAAGGAGGGTGGGGATAGAGGGGAAGGAGGGTGGGAATAGAGGGGAAGGAGGGTGGGAATAGAGGGGAAGGAGGGTGGGGATAGAGGGGAAGGAGGGTGGGAATAGAGGGGAAGGAGGGTGGGGATAGAGGGGAAGGAGGGTGGGGGATAGAGGGGAAGGAGGGTGGGGATAGAGGGGAAGGAGGGTGGGGATAGAGGGGAAGGAGGGTGGGAATAGAGGGGAAGGAGGGTGGGGATAGAGGGGAAGGAGGGTGGGAATAGAGGGGAAGGAGGGTGGGGATAGAGGGGAAGGAGGGTGGGGATAGAGGGGAAGGAGGGTGGGGATAGAGGGGAAGGAGGGTGGGGATGAGGGGAAGGAGGGTGGGGATAGAGGGGGAGGAGGGTGGGAATAGAGGGGAAGGAGGGTGGGAATAGAGGGGAAGGAGGGTGGGAATAGAGGGGAAGGAGGGTGGGGATAGAGGGGAAGGATGGTGGGGATAGAGATAGAGGTGTGAAGGGAAGGCGAATCACTGCCGCTGCCTCGCTCTCCAACCAAGGTGCATGAAACTGAAGTAGAGAGGAGATTCAGCAACTCTTGGAGGACAATGGAAGCGAATAAAAAAGCGTATTTCTTGTTAAAAGTCAATAGAAACAGAGGGAGGGAACTAAACTATGATTGGTTAGTTATTCTGTCCCAAACCGGACCATAATAGGTGTCAGGATCACTTTGCACTTTTATTGGTGGAGAATACAGGATGACACAGGATAACACATTTCTAATGGAACCAGTCCTCTGTACATTAGTCTATATCCGGCCCTAGAAACCAGTCCTCTGCACATATTCGGCCCTAGAAAACAGTCCTCTGTACATTTCCAGCCCTAGAAACCAGTCCTCTGTACATTAGTTTATATCCGGCCCTAGAAACCAGTCCTCTGTACATATCCGGCCCTAGAAACCAGTCCTCTGTACATTAGTCTATATCCGGCCCTAGAAACCAGTCCTCTGTACATATCCGGCCCTAGAAACCAGTCCTCTGCACATATCCGGGCCTAGAAACCAGTGCTCTGTACATATCCAGGCCTAGAAACCAGTCCTCTGTACAGTAGTCTATATCTGGTCCTAGAAACCAGTCCTCTGTACATATCCGGGCCTAGAAACCAGTGCTCTGTACATATCCGGGCCTAGAAACCAGTCCTCTGCACATATCCGGGCCTAGAAACCAGTGTTCTGTACATATCCGGGCCTAGAAACCAGTCCTCTGTACATTAGTCTATATCCAGCCCTAGAAACCAGTCCTCTGTACATATCAAGGCCTAGAAACCAGTCCTCTGTACATATCCGGCCCTAGAAACCAGTCCTCTGTACAGTAGTCTATATCTGGCCCTAGTGGATTGCGCCGCAGTCATCTGTCAACTTCCTGTAAATAGACAGTGGTGGCGTCCCAAATGTCACATTATCCCCTTTTTAGTGCACTATTTTTGACCAGAGTGTCACGACTTCTGCCGAGGCTGCCTCCCCTCCTTGTTCGGGCAGGTTTCACCATTCGGCGTCACCGGCTTACTAGCTACTGCCGATCCATTTATCATCACTCCATTTGTCTTGTCTTCAATCACACACACACCTGGTCCTTATTCCCTCATTAGTCATTGTATAAGTGTTCCCTTTGCTTCCTGGTCTGTGTGGGTGATTGTTTATTGTGGAGGTTAGTGAAGCTCGTGTATTTTGTATTCGACGGGAGTATTTTTCCCGTGTGCCTTGTAGTTTCCAGTGCGCCTGTTTTGTGCCCTGGAGTGTGTTTGACGCATTTCTGCGTAAACCTGTATTTTGCGGATTAAAGCCTGTTATTCTGTGATTTACCCTCCTGCGCCTGACTCCTTCATCACCACCTCATCACACAGAGCCCCCATGGACCCTGGTGAAAAGTAGTGCACTATATAGGGGAAAAGAGTGCAATTTAGGACACAGCCAGTAAATAGAGATTTGCCACATGTTAATCATGAACAGACTCAGAAAGAATTCTGGCAGATTCACTTTCAAATCATACCGTCCACCCATCCCCCTTACTTATGATTTAATACCCATTTACTGCTTTACTGCTAAACCATTACAGTCCAGTAAATCCACTGAAGTAAAACGGAAGTGCATGGCCTGTGCCAACGGAAGAAGAGCATTTCTGCTGATCTGAGTAAAGTCCACACGTTAATCATGAACAGACTAAGAAAAAACTCATCAGATTCACTTGCAAAACATACCATCCGCCCCAATCCCCCTTACTTATGATCTAATACCCATTTCTGCTGATCTGAGTCAAATTACAGCTGATTGCTGCGGATGTAGTTTACATGGAAAAAGCTTACGTAAATTCCTGGAATTGGTTAATCTATTCCATTGATGAAAAAAGTCTGTGTGTAAAGTGAATGATTCACAGTAAAACCACAGGCTTTGTAATCACATGGTGTCATATGGTGAGCAGGGGAACGATCGTAACTATGGTGTCATATGGTGAGCAGGGGAACGATCGTAACTATGGAAGAGTCAACAATCAGAACACTGTGTTCTTCAGATCAGATGACATCACCTTTGACAGCTTGTCATCCCACACTGCCGATGGAAAAAAAAACTATTTAATTGAGTAGATGTTTGTTTCGATATCATGGGGCCACTGAGATTCAGTTGTCTCATTGACCTAATTTGCCATATAATACTCTGAGTAGTTTTATTCTGTTGTACTGCTTGTTTTTTTAAAATCCATTTAATACTGTACAATTTAAATCCCTTTACTCTAACTACTGCTGGCTGTTCTTTGAATCATTCAGATTATGTCACGATCGTTGACAGATGAAGTGGACCAAGGCGCAGCGTGATAAGCGTACATTCTTTATTGCGTACACAACACGAACCAAAACAATAAACCAAACGATACGTGAAGTCCTAGGTTATACACAAAACCAAACGGAACAAGATCCCACAAAACTAGCATGCCAAAAGGCTGCCTAAGTATGGTCCCCAATCAGAGACAACGAGCTACAGCTGTCTCTGATTGGGAACCACCCTGGCCAACATAGATATTAACGATCTAGAACGAAAAACATTAAAAACTAAACAATGAAAATCCACACCCTGGCTCAACATTTAAGAGTCCCCAGAGCCAGGGTGTGACAGATTAATAGTCCTTCCTTAATTTCTCTCTCTCTCTCTCTCTCTCTCTCTCTCTCTCTCTCTCTCTCTCTCTCTCTCTCTCTCTCTCTCTCTCTCTCTCTCTCTCTCTCTCTCTCTCTCTCTCTCTCTCTCTCTCTCTCTGTTTCTCTGTCTCTCAATTACAATTAAATTCAATTTGCTTTACTGGCATGACGTAACAATGTACATATTGCCAAAGCTTCCTTTGGAGATTTACAATATGCCAACCCACAGCTCTCTGCGTCCTCCCCCAACAGGACGGGTAGCCTATTCTCATTAGGGTTTCAAATTTGGGGAAATGACACTCTCTAATTGTTTTATATTTTTTACATCTTGTCAGGAAATGCAGCTCTGTCTTGGGTTCTGGGGTGGTGCAGTGGTTGCACAGCCTTTCCTCTACAGGGAGCCAGGTTTTCCTGTGTCTACCCTTCTCAATGGCAAGGCTGTGCTCACTGAGCCTGTACTTTTGTCAAGGTTTTTCAAAGGTTTTGATCAGTAACCATGGTCAAATAGTTAGCCATGGTGTACTGTCGATTTAGGGCCAGATAGCACTGCATTTGCTTTGTGCTTGTGCTACCCAAAAAGCAATGTAGTTTGGTTTTAACTGTGTTGTAATTTGGTTTATTCTGATTGATTGGATGTTCTGGTCCTGAGGCTTCAGTATGTTAGTAGAACAGGTTTGTGAACTCAGCCCCAGGACCAGCTGGATGAGGGGACTCTTTTCTTAGCTCAGATCTTGGCATTGCAGGGCTTGGTAATGATATGAGAGGGGGTCACTGTATTTTAGATGTTTCCAAAACTTAATTGCTCTTTTTTGAGTTTGTATTATTAGTGGATGTTGGCCTAATTCTGCCCTGCATGCATTGTTTGTAGTTTTCCTCTGGACATGTAGGAGAATCTTGCAGAACTCTGCATGCAGGGTTTCAATGGGGTGTTCGTCCCATTGGGTGAAATCTTGTTTTGCAAGTGGACCCCACACCTCGCTGCCATAAAGTGCAATTGGTTCAATGACACATTCAATCATTTTTAGCCAAATTTGAATAGGTATTTCAATTATAATTTGTTTTTCAATGGCGTAGAATGCCCTGCGTGCTTTCTCTCTCAGTTCATTCACTGCCTCATTAAGGTGTCCATTTGAGCTTATTTTTAAACCTAAGTAATTGTAGTTTGTTCAGTACTCTCTATATTTTGTACCAATTGAGAACTTTGGTCTAGATCTCTGTCTCTCTCTCTCGGTCTCTCTCGGTCTCTCTCTCTCACTCTCTCTCTCGGTCTCTCTCGGTCTCTCGCTCTCGCTCTCTTTCTCTCTCTCTCTCTCGCTCTACCCACACACTCACACATACTTACATCCCAACACACACACCACATAAGGTGCTGCTACTGTTTATTATCTATCCTGATGCCTAGTCATTTTACCCCTACCTATATGTACATATCTACCTCAGTTACCTCGTACCCCTGCACATCGACTCGGTACTGGTGCTCCCTGTGTTTACGAGGCATGTGACAAATACAATTTGATTTGATTTGGAATGGCACCCTATCCCCTAGTGGGACGCACTCTCTTCTTTAATACCCTTCTAATCCTCCCCTCCCGCCGCTGACCTCATTTTGCCTGATTGCAATTCTTGCTCTTACATAAACCAGAAAAACACAAGGCATAATGAAAGAAGGGTGAAAAAGCATTTTAGCCTCTTTCAATGTCACTCAAGTATGGGTGCTTGCGTGAAACTGTGAGACGTTGGCGTGCACTGACCATGAATGCAGTATCGACCAATGAAAAGCCTCCACTCTTACTTCTTTCTTCCTCATTCCCTGAGAAGTCTTTTTCTTCTTCTCTTCTCTTACAGTGGCTTGCGAAAGTATTCACCCCGCTTGGCATATTTCCTATTTTGTTGCCTTGCAACCTGGAATTAAAATGGATTTTTGGGGGGTTTGTATCATTTGATTTACACAACATGCCTACCACTTTGAAGATGCAAAATATTTTTTGGTGTGAAACAAACAAGAAATAAGACAAAGAAACAGAAAACTTGAGCATGCATAACTATTCACCCCCCCCAAAGTCAATACTTTGTAGAGCCACCTTTTGCAGCATTTACAGCTGCAAGTCTCTTGGGGTATGTCTCTATAAGCTTGGCACATCTAGCCACTGGGATTTTTGCCCATTCTTCAAGGCAAAACTGCTCCAGCTCCTTCAAGTTGGATGGGTTCCGCTGGTGTACAGAAATGTTTAAGTCATACCACAGATTCTCAATTGGATTGAGGTCTGGGCTTTGACTAGGCCATTCCAAAACATTTAAATGTCCACTCAAGTGTTGCTTTAGCAGTATGCTTAGGGTCATTGTCCTGCTGGAAGGTGAACCTCCGTCCCAGTCTCAAATCTCTGGAAGACTGAAACAGGTTTCCCTCAAGAATATCCCTGTATTTAGCGCCATCCACAATTCCTTCAATTCTGACCAGTTTCCCAGTCCCTGCTGTTGAAAAACATCCCTACAGCATGATGCTGCCACCACCATGCTTCACTGTGGGGATGGTGTTCTCGGGGTGATGAGAGGTGTTGGGTTTACGCCAGACATAGCATTTTCCTTGATGGCAAAAAGCTCAATTTTTGTCTCATCTGACCAGAGTACCTTCTTCCATATCTTTGGGGAGTCTCCCACATGCCTTTTGGTGAACACCAAACGTGTTTGCTTATTTTTTTCTTTAAGCAATGGCTTTTTTCTGGCCACTCTTCCGTAAAGCCCAGCTCTGTGGAGTGTACGGCTTAAAGTGGTTCTATGGACAGATACTCCAATCTCCGCTGTGGATCTTTGCAGCTCCTTCAGGGTTCTTTGGTCTCTTTGTTGCCTCTCTGATTAATGCCCTCCTTGCCTGGTCCGTGAGTTTTGGTGGGCGGCCCTCTCTTGGCAGGTTTGTTGTGGTGCCATATTCTTTCCATTTATTTTAGAATGGATTTAATGGTGCTCCGTGGGAAGTTCAACGTTTCGGATATTTGTTTTATAACCCAACCCTGATGTGTACTTCTCCACAACTTTGTCCCTGACCTGTTTGGAGAGCTCCTTGGTCTTCATGGTGCCGCTTGCTTGGTGGTGCCCCTTGCTTAGTGGTGTTGCAGACTCTGGGGCCTTTCAAAACAGGTGTATATATACCGAGATCATGTGACAGATCACGTGACACTTAGATTGCACACAGGTGGACTTTATTTAACATAATTATTTGACTTCTGAAGGAAATTGGTTGCACCAGATCTTATTTAGGGGCTTCATAGCAAAGGGGGTGAATACAAATGCACGCACCACTTTTCCGTTATGTATTTTTTAAATTTCACTTCACCAATTTGGACTGTTTTGTGTATGTCCATTACATGAAATCCAAAAATAAAAATCCATTTAAATTACAGGTTCTAATGCAACAAAATAGGAAAAACGCCAAGGGGGATGAATACTTTTGCAAGGCACTATATCGTTCATTGTTTTTCACTGTTTTTTTTTTGTCTCTCACTATTCTTTCTCTTTGGCCCTTGCAGGATGGGGTGATCCTATCAGTTACTGGACTGGCTTTTCCATCAAATTTCCCCTGGTCTGCTGTACTCTGTATATGGTTAGTGATGTGGCTTGGTAGAGGGTTTCAAACAGCATGGTGGGCACAGCTGAGCCCCGGGATGCGTCCCAAATGTCACCCTATTTCCTATATAGTGCACTACTTTTGACCGGGACCCAAAGGGACATGGTGGGAATAGGAGGCCGTTTTGGGACACAGACAGGATGTTATATTAGTGATCAAAGTAATCAATCAAGTTGGGGGGCCAAGTCAACACTGTGGTTGTGTCTCAAATGGCAGCCTATTTCCTATATGGGCCCTGGTCAAAAGTAGTGCACTACATAGGGAATAAGGTGCCATTTGGGATGAAAACCTGGTCATCAATCAGAGAGGGGGCCAGGTCCACACTGTGTACCCTGTCACCACTCTCTTCCCGGTATTGGACAATAGCCCAAAATAGCCAATGGCAGAAGATGTTAATGTATACGTGACAGTGTCCTGTTGGCACAGTTACTGCAGAGTGGAGTCAGCCAGGGGGGCTTGGTGTACCAACCCTCCCTCTCTCTGTCTGTCGGGGGGTGTCAAGGTCGACCACATCGCACAGAGCCACTCAAACAACAACAGAAACTATCTAGTGGCACGGCAATGGAAAATAGAACCGGACCCATCAATGGGTAACGGCATAGTTATCTGAGCTAATGATAGATCACATCGATTGACTGTCATATAGCACTGAGTTTAGATTATGTTTGATTTAGTTGTACTGTTGTAGTTGCTGGAATAGTTGTTTTAGCAGTGGTGGTAATAGTAGTGCTGCTATTAGATATGATATATTATACACCAGAGGAGGCTGGTGGGAGGAGCTATAGGAGGACGGGCTCCAGTTAGCTGTTAGCTACTTTTGGTCACTCTAAACTCCTACAAAACTCAAGGAACATTTATAATTTTTGTATATTTGTCTTATATTTGACGAGGTTGAAGCGCTTCTGGACACCATGTTATGACCTCAGTCAGATGTGACTGTGCTGTGCAGCAGAGCGTGAGCAAAGGGCTCAGCTTCAAAATGTTAGTGATCAATTTAGTCGTACCTGAGTCCTACCCAAGTTATTGATGAAAAAACAGACCCTTCTCGGCCCTAACCCGATGTATAACCTCGGGGCCTGTCGGGCTTGGGTCGGGTAACAGAGCTCTATTATAATGAGCCCGTCCTCCTATAGCTCCTCCCACCAGCCTCCTCTGGTATACACATAGTGGTACGAGAATATCAAAACGCATTTCAGCTGGATCCCGGCCAAATGGGACTCATGCACTTCCAAATAATGTACATTTCTGTATACACAGAAATGTATGTAGATTATTAAACACAGAAATACACTCCAATCTTCCCTAAAACATGGTATTTTTAGAGATATTTTTTACAGGACGTGAGATTAGTGCCAAATACTTTCCAACAGATGATGTGGGATTTTGACTTTGATTTTTTTGCACATTCATCCAGATTAGAAAACAAACAGTTAAAGCCATCTATCTAGGTCAGGTGACAGGTCAGGTGACAGTGCGGTCAGGATGCAAAAATAACTGGATGAACTCTTCAGTGGAACTGAACTGTAGATAGACTTGATTAACTCATGCACTTAGCGAACAGATATGGTGTTCCGATCATCATCCACACATTCTTGTCATATAATTGTCATTATTTCAGTTGGTTACACAACATACCAGACAATTTTATTTTTTATGATTTGGAACTCTTTGTAGCATCATGAAGATATTAACTATATTCATACAATCTCATCTCATAGGCTTAAAGACCTACCGGTAACTGCCATAATAAAGGAAACACCAACATAAACTGTTTTAATAGGGCGTTGGGTCACCACGAGCCGCCAGAACAGCTTCAGTGCACCTTGGCATGGATTCTACACATTTCTGGAACTCTATTGGAGGGATGCGATACCATTCTTCCATGAGAAAATCCACCATTTGGTGTTTTGTTGATGGTGGTGGAAAACGCTGTCTCAGGCGCCGGTCCAGAATCTCCCATAAGTGTTCAGTTGGGTTGAGGTCTGGTGACTGAGACGGCCATGGCATATGGTTTACATTGTTTTCATGCTCATCAAACCATTCAGTGACCACTTGAGCCCTATGTATGGGGGCATTGTCTTCCTTTGGGGGGCATAGCCATTGTAGCCAAAATAATGGGCATTTTCATACATGACCCTAAGCATGATAGGATTTTAATTGCTTAATTAACTCAGGAGCCACACCCGTGTGGAAGCACCTGCTTTCAATATATTTTGTATCCTTTCCTCAAGTGTTTCCTTTATTTTGGCAGTTATCTGTATATTCACACCTGGTAACCTGTGTCAGAGTTCTTGTCCATTTGGATTCATGCACTAACTCAACAAAACAATAGCTAGTGTGTAAATAAATAAGATTGTTACTAACTCAAACATTTGCTCAGTCTTTTTACGTTAGTTTTTTTACTCAACCCGGGTGCCAGTCTTAATTGAATCAGGCCCTTCGATTTTATATAAATTAAAACTCTTGACCTGTGGTTGTCCCATCAACATGTGCCCAAAGACAGACAGATTTAGCTGTGTGATTGAGATATCTGCCATCTCTCAGGTACCACAACAGACAGAACAGTGTTTTTTGTTTTGATTTAAGAAAGATTACATCACTAGGAGGGTGAGTGCCATAATATCCTGAAAACCTGTTGTCAGCGTCCCAAATGGCACCCTATTCCCTTTATAGTGCACTACTTTTGACCAGGGCTCCATAGGGTTCTGGTCAAAAGTAGTGCACTATCAAGTGAAACAAAAGTCTGGGCACCATGATGTCATGACAGGAGTTTAATAACGTCTGTCTGCAGGGCTATCTAAAGGGCTACTGCTGCCTACTGTTTGGACAGGGTGAGAGAGGGAGGGAGAGAGAGACAGAGGGAGATAGAGAAAGAGGGGGAGAGTGACGGAGACAATCTGGCATGGGTCAGAGATGGTGAAACTAGCCTGGGTGTAGGAAGGATTAAGAACAGAACAGGCAATGTGTTATGGAACAGGGAACATCTGTTCCTCTGGGAACTGTAGCTCTGCCCTGCCCTGGGCTGATGCCACCTCACATCCTCTGCCCTGCCCCGGGCTGATGCCACCTCACATCCTCTGCCCTGCCCTGGGCTGATGCCACCTCACATCCTCTGCCCTGCCCCGGGCTGATGGCACCTCACATCCTCTGCCCTGCCCTGGGCTGATGTCACCTCACATCCTCTGCCCTGCCCTGGGCTGATCCCACCTCACATCTTCTGCCCTGCCCTGGGCTGATCCCACCTCACATCCTCTGCCCTGCCCTGGGCTGATCCCACCTCACATCCTCTGCCCTGCCCTGGGCTGATGCCACCTCACATCCTCTGCCCTGCCCTGGGCTGATGCCACCTCACATCCTCTGCCCTGCCCTGGGCTGATGCCACCTCACATCCTCTGCCCTGCCCTGGGCTGATGCCACCTCACATCCTCTGCCCTGCCCTGGGCCGATCCCACCTCACATCCTCTACCCTGCCCTGGGCTGATCCCGCCTCACATCCTCATTAATCTAACTCCTCTAACCCTGCAACTCACCATGCCAGCCGGATACCATACCAGCAGCATTCCTCCCTGCCCCGGGCTGATGCCACATCAGGAACTAGCAGCATTCCTCCCTGCCCCGGGCTGATGCCACATCAGGAACCAGTAGCACTCCTCCCTGCCCCGGGCTAATGCCAAATCAGGAACCAGAAGCACTCCTCCCTGCCCCGGGCTAATGCCAAATCAGGAACCAGAAGCACTCCTCCCTGCCCCGGGCTGATGCCAAATCAGGAACAAGAAGCACTCCTCCCTGACCTGCAGTTACTAATGCTACCGCTGTGGATGGAGCTGCCTTCTCCTTACCAGAGAAATTAGAGAAGTTATGTTCTTTTTTAAGTGTCCATTTTGGTTGGTCAATTGAAACATATACACAGAAGTATAATAAGAATCAATCATAGCATATCCATATAATGAAGTTATAACTTAATAACTTCCTATTCTATAGCTTTTTTTTCTTCTAAAAAAGGGCATAAAGAGATCCCTGTACTTTGAATTGGAGGCTGTTTGTTTACTGTAATTAAGACATGAAGGACCACTCTAGTTTCTCCATATAAACCAACGCTTCGGACTACGTGTCGAACTGTGTGATGGTTCTTAGTAATCTCCTCCTCATGTTGTATGCCATGCTCCTTCCCACGTTGACATGGCATGCATGGATGGATGGTGCCAGAGCTACAACACTGAGCACTTGAAATTAAGTGGCAAAAAGCAAGTGTCTGATTGAAATCTTCATCCACACGTTCATTTCCATGTTAGTTTCCACTCACTACAACCATCTATAATGGAACACTGATGTGAAACGCTTGTCATCTTATTGACTTACCTCTCTTCTGTTCATATTCCTTGTCACTGTATATATCTAGTCCTGTAGTCAGCCTGCCTGTATAGATCTAGTCCTGTAGTCAGACTGCCTGTATAGATCTAGTCCTGTAGTCAGACTGCCTGTATAGATATAGTCCTGTAGTCAGACTGCCTGTATAGATCTAGTCCTGTAGTCAGACTGCCTGTATAGATCTAGTCCTGTAGTCAGACTGCCTGTATATATCTAGTCCTGTAGTCAGACTGCCTGTATAGACCTAGTCCTGTAGTCAGACTGCCTGTATATATCTAGTCCTGTAGTCAGACTGCCTGTATAGACCTAGTCCTGTAGTCAGACTGCCTGTATAGATCTAGTCCTGTAGTCAGACTGCCTGTATATATCTAGTCCTGTAGTCAGACTGCCTGTATAGATCTAGTCCTGTAGTCAGACTGCCTGTATATATCTAGTCCTGTAGTCAGACTGCCTGTATAGATCTAGTCCTGTAGTCAGACTGCCTGTATATATCTAGTCCTGTAGTCAGACTGCCTGTATAGGTGTAGTCCTGTAGTCAGACTGCCTGTATATATCTAGTCCTGTAGTCAGACTGCCTGTATATATCTAGTCCTGTAGTCAGACTGCCTGTATAGATCTAGTCCTGTAGTCAGACTGCCTGTATAGATCTAGTCCTGTAGTCAGACTGCCTGTATAGACCTAGTCCTGTAGTCAGACTGCCTGTATAGATCTAGTCCTGTAGTCAGACTGCCTGTATATATCTAGTCCTGTAGTCAGACTGCCTGTATAGACCTAGTCCTGTAGTCAGACTGCCTGTATAGACCTAGTCCTGTAGTCAGACTGCCTGTATAGATCTAGTCCTGTAGTCAGACTGCCTGTATATATCTAGTCCTGTAGTCAGACTGCCTGTATAGGTGTAGTCCTGTAGTCAGACTGCCTGTATATATCTAGTCCTGTAGTCAGACTGCCTGTATAGACCTAGTCCTGTAGTCAGACTGCCTGTATAGATCTAGTCCTGTAGTCAGACTGCCTGTATAGATCTAGTCCTGTAGTCAGACTGCCTGTATAGATCTAGTCCTGTAGTCAGACTGCCTGTATAGATCTAGTCCTGTAGTCAGACTGCCTGTATAGATCTAGTCCTGTAGTCAGACTGCCTGTATAGATCTAGTCCTGTAGTCAGACTGCCTGTATAGATCTAGTCCTGTAGTGATTCCAGGGCCTGCTCAGTGTTAACCTTATTAACCTGTTGATTAATTGACTTGGGAGTTGTGTGTGACAGCAGTGAATTATTAAATTAAGAAACAGAAGACAATTTCCTTGTAAAATAAAAGTCCAATATTTGTAAGATAAACATAGATTTCTCTGTTCACTCAACACTGATGTCTACAGCCCTAAACGGTACAGTAGGCTTGTGACTGACGCTTGAGGTGTTGTAACATAATGTAGGCTACGTTTCTGATTTGAGTGATGACAGTGATAAGAGAGGCCTCTTCTTGTTTAAATAGCGTGGTAATAGAAAACAAACGACTCAATCTCCAACCTCACCCATCCGGCTTTTATGTTGGGAGAGAGACTTGCTATTGGGGTGGAGAGATGTTGGGAGAGAGGCGTGCTATTAGGGCGGAGAGAGGAGGTGTTGAGGGCATCTTTTGTGTTACAGATGTGCTCTCTTTCACTCTGTTGTCTCAGAGAATGTTCCAGAGCAGCAGGAAATGCAAATTGTGGTGTATTCAAGGTTTAAAAAGGCTTCTAAAGTTTGTAAGATCCACTTTAAAATGTCAGATCTGATTTATCCTAACTAAAAATGTATCAAGCCCTACGTAAATGTCCATTTTAATTATAATCCACATAATACTTCAAATTTCCTGTTTACATTTTAGTCATTTAGCAGACACTCTTATCTAGAGCGACTTACAGTTAATGAGTGCATACATTTTTTTTTGATTTTTCATACTGGCCCCCGTGGGAATCGAACCCACAACCCTGGCGTTGCAAACGCCATGCTCTACCAACTGAGCTACACCCCTGTTGCTGCAGGATAATTTTCCTGCTGTGAGAAACTGGTCAAATTAAAATAGGACATCTGTAACTGACATTTCACCAGCTACTGTAAAAAGAACCCGGAGCAGGAATGTAGCCTACATTGTTAGATAAGAGGGCAGAATCTAATTTTATCAGCAACGCATTGTCATAGAAGGGCACAGTTTTGTTACTTAGCTGCTGCTATCAGTCTCATACAGTAGGTGTTCTGTAATGTTACCTTGGCAACAAACACAGCAATCCCAATACCTGCACACTTACCAGAACAATGTGGATGACATGCTGACTGTCAACCCTGAGGATATTATGATTTCCCTCACCATAATCCATGTACTGGATTATTTGTTGCTGCACCATTGCTTCACTATACAGATCTGTTAGTGCTTTTTGCCAAACATGGCATGACAATTCGATAAGGAGTTGGCAAGAGAGCCGAAACAGACAGGCAGCCCGGCTAACACTAGATCTCGAAAGTCAAACTATCTGTGGAGTACCCTTGGATGTAGGGCAGTTACATCAGACCATTACATTTTACATTTTTACATTTTAGTCATTTAGCAGACGCTCTTATCCAGACTTACATTTTTCATACATTTTTTTTTTTTCATACCATCAACACAGTGATCATCTGTTCCTTCACCACTGCTTCACTATACTCACTAGATAGACAGACGGACAGATAGACAGACCAACTATCTGTAAAGTAGCTTTGGTTTTAGGGCAGTTACATCAGACCATCAACACCTCCTCTGCTTTCACACCCAAGGCCCAAAGGCCCAATTCTCCCAAGGAGTCAGGTTGATGCCAGGTTGAGAACTGCCAGGCTAGGCAGTGGCACTACTTTGGGCAGATCAATATATAGGCATAAGGAAGAAACCTGTTTGAGTAACCCAGCAACAACCGTCAACAGACAGAGGCTCCTTTATCCAAAGCGTCTGTATTTTTACAGCGGGTGGGTCTAATCCTGAATGCTGATTGGTTAAAACCGCATTCCAGCCGGTGTCTATTCCACAAGTTAGCACCGGCTAAATCTATGATGTTAAAATGTCTATTTACTCTGTTCCATCTGATTGCACAATCGACTGTCTCATCAGCCCAGCCAGGCAATTTATAAACTTGATCTCCACTATAAAAAGCATCTAGACATTATCTCACATTTCTTTTAGGCTAACATTTCGTTTTCAACAGCGGAGATTTGTATAAACCTTGCTGTCTGTCTCTCCCACATTTGCATTGTTTGTTTCAATATTCAAATTAAATCTCCAGCTGTCGCATAGTAATGAACGTCGAGACGAGACAGACAGGCAGGCAGCTTTTCTCAGCCAGTTGAAATCATGAATCAGCATAATTTGTGTGGATATATACAAATACATATCAATAGAAAACAGATCAAACGAAACAAAGTGCAGCTGGTTTGCGGTCTTTCCAGCTTCAGTTTGAAGTGATTTTGTTAGCTGTGTTGTTGGCTAGCTCCTCTGAACAACAGTGTCCTGACCAGAGAGAACATTTTCTATGCCAGGTGAAATCGCGCATCATTACTATGGATGTATCCAAATAAATGTCAATAGAAAACAGCTTAAACAAACGCAAATGCAGCTACTTTGTTGTTATTCTGGCTTCACTGTTTGACATGACTTTAAGTTAGCCGTAGTTGGCTAGCTAGCAAGCAAGGGATAAGAACGTTGCCAGCCAGTATGGCAATGGAACATTTAGAACGAACGACTGGGTCGCGTCCATAGATACAGAACAAAAAGACTGAACGACTGGGTCGCTTCTCTGGCAACCGAACAGATAGAACGGACGACCAGCCGGCTTTCGTATCAACCCTAGATTTGTGTCGGGACTATATCTTGTGGAAGGATGAAATAGTATGAATACATTCATAAAAGTAACGTTTTTAATGAAAATATGTCAATTCGTCTCGGGCCTAACAACACCCGTGCCAATATATCCTCCAAACACCGGCTTCTCTGGCATTATCACTTATGTAACAACTTCAAAGGGTTTCCGGGACATTACCCAGGGAGAAACAGAACCCTGTTGAAACGCTCTTTGATCTCTGACGTTGTTAAAGGGTCCTGATGCGGACCAACGTGCAGACTGAGCCAGGGAACATCCACTTAGAATGGCTATCACTTCCTTCCCTGGATGAATAAGACATGCTGCTGTAATCATAGGTGTGTGTGTGTGTGTGTGTGTGTGTGTGTGTGTGTGTGTGTGTGTGTCTATGAAGGTAGATGTCTACTTAGAAGGGGAAAAACATTTTTTTTCAGGCTGCGGGGAGCTGTAAATTTATTATGGAGCTGTAAATATATACTGTAAATATATACTGTAAATATATACTGTAAATATATCAAAGTCTGGAAGGAGTGAGAGGCCATTTTCATTTTTATTGAGTGTGACCGTCTTCCCAGCTAACAATTCTAGGGAGAGAGACATTTTTTGTAACGTTACCTGTAATGTTCCCCTGATGTTTAAGTGTCCAGTTTTATGTTAGTTATGGGAACATTCTATGTATGTTAGCAAAAACCTCCTGAGAACCTATTTAGCAATGTTTTGGTGTTATGGTAGAGTACGATAGAGCACAGAACAGTACAGTACATTATACTGTACTCAACTCTATTGTGCACTACGGTACTGTAATGAACTATACTCTACTCAACTTGTTTTACTCTACTGTACTGTACTGTGCTCTACTGTGCTCTACCGTACTCTACTCTACTCTACTGTACTCTACTCTACTCTACTCTACTCTACTCTACTGTACTCTACTGTACTCTACTGTACTCTACTCTACTCTACTCTACTGTACTCTACTGTACTCTACTGTGCTCTACTCTACTCTATTCTACCGTACTCTACTCTACTGTACTCAACTGTGCTCTACTCTACTCTACTCTACTCTACTCTACTCTACTCTATTCTACTGTACTCTACTCTACTGTTCTCTACTATGTTCTACTGTGCTCTACTCTACTCTACTCTACTCTACTGTACTCTACTGTGCCTCTACTCTACTCTACTCTACTTTACTCTACTCTACTGTACTCTACTGTGCTCTACTCTACTCTACTCTACTGTACTCTACTGTGCTCTACTCTACTCTACTCTACTCTACTCTACTCTACTCTACTCTACTCTACTCTACTGTACTCTACTCTACTGTTCTCTACTATGTTCTACTGTGCTCTACTCTACTCTACTCTACTCTACTGTACTCTACTCTACTGTACTCTACTCTACTCTACTGTACTCTACTCTACTGTACTCTACTGTACTCTACTCTACTGTGCTCTACTCTACTCTACTCTACTGTACTCTACTCTACTGTACTCTACTGTGCTCTACTCTACTCTACTCTACTGTACTCTACTCTACTCTACTGTACTCTACTGTACTCTACTCTACTGTGCTCTACTCTACTCTACTCTACTCTACTGTACTCTACTCTACTGTACTCTACTGTGCTCTACTCTACTCTACTCTACTGTACTCTACTCTACTCTACTGTACTCTACTCTACTCTACTGTACTCTACTGTACTCTACTCTACTGTGCTCTACTCTACTCTACTCTACTGTACTCTACTCTACTGTACTCTACTGTACTCTACTGTACTCTACTCTACTGTACTCTACTGTACTCTACTGTGCTCTACTCTACTCTACTCTACTGTACTCTACTCTACTGTACTCTACTGTGCTCTACTCTACTCTACTGTACTCTACTGTGCTCTACTCTACTCTACTCTACTGTACTCTACTGTACTCTACTGTACTCTACTCTACTCTACTGTACTCTACTGTACTCAACTGTGCTCTACTCTCTCTACTCTACTCTACTGTACTCTACTCTACTGTACTCTACTGTACTCTACTCTACTGTACTCTACTCTACTGTGCTCTACTCTACTCTACTCTACTGTGCTCTACTCTACTATACTCTACTGTACTCTACTGTACTTTACTCTACTGTACTCTACTGTGCTCTACTCTACTCTACTCTACTCATACTCTACTCTACTCTACTGTGCTCTACTCTACTCTACTGTACTCTACTGTACTCTACTCTACTGTGCTTCTACTCTACTCTACTCTACTGTACTCTACTCTACTCTACTCTACTCTACTCTACTCTACTGTACTCTACTCTACTCTACTCTACTGTGCTATACTCTACTGTGCTCTACTCTACTCTACTCTACTGTACTCTACTCTACTCTACTGTGCTCTACTCGACTGTGCTCTACTCTACTCTACTCTACTCTACTCTACTCTACTCTACTCTACTCTACTCTACTGTGCTCTACTCTACTGTGCTCTACTCTACTCTACTCTACTCTACTCTACTCTACTCTACTCTACTCTACTCTACTGTGCTCTACTCTACTCTATTCTACACTACTCTACTCTACTCTACTCTACTCTACTGTGCTCTACTCTACTCTACTCTACTCTACTCTACTCTACTCTACTCTACTCTACTCTACTCTACTCTACTCTACTCTACTGTGCTCTACTCTACTGTGCTCTCCAAACATGTGAAACATAGACATCTATGATTGGCTCAGATTTGGTCCGGTCCGGACTGGACCAAAATCTGAACCAATCATGGACGTCTAAGTGATGTTGCAGGCTAGGTCAGTGCTTCCCCTGTCATTGAGGATCTCAAGTTGAAGGCCGACCAGGGTACTGTAGGCTGCCGGTAGCAACTAAATTATCCTTATAACTTCTTCTGTGTGCGATTTTAAAATAATCGGTTCAAAGAAAATACATTTGGTGTTATAGATGCATGTTTTGGTACCATGATTCTCTTAGAAAAACATTTTTATTTACATGAAGATTGTCCACAAAGATTTTCCCATTCACCATAATGGGGATCCTGCTTTCTGAAAACAATAGTCTACAGTAACAAGACATGGCCTTAGAGAGACGCAGTGTGTTATGCTACGTAACAAGACATGGCCTTAGAGGGACGCAGTGTGTTATGTTACGTAACAAGACATGGCCTTAGAGGGACGCAGTGTGTTATGTTACGTAACAAGACATGGCCTTAGAGAGACGCAGTGTGTTATGCTACGTAACAAGACATGGCCTTAGAGAGACGCAGTGTGTTATGTTACGTAATAAGACATGGCCTTAGAGAGACGCAGTGTGTTATGCTACGTAACAAGACATGGCCTTAGAGGGACGCAGTGTGTTATGTTACGTAACAAGACATGGCCTTAGAGAGACGCAGTGTGTTATGTTACGTAATAAGACATGGCCTTAGAGAGACGCAGTGTGTTATGCTACGTAACAAGACATGGCCTTAGAGGGACGCAGTGTGTTATGTTACGTAACAAGACATGGCCTTAGAGGGACGCAGTGTGTTATGTTACGTAACAAGACATGGCCTTAGAGAGACGCAGTGTGTTATGTTACGTAACAAGACATGGCCTTAGAGGGACGCAGTGTGTTATGTTACGTAACAAGACATGGCCTTAGAGAGACGCAGTGTGTTATGTTACGTAACAAGACATGGCCTTAGAGGGACGCAGTGTGTTATGTTACGTAACAAGACATGGCCTTAGAGAGACGCAGTGTGTTATGTTACGTAATAAGACATGGCCTTAGAGAGACGCAGTGTGTTATGTTACGTAACAAGACATGGTCTTAGAGAGACGCAGTGTGTTATGTTACGTAACAAGACATGGCCTTAGAGAGACGCAGTGTGTTATGTTACGTAACAAGACATGGCCTTAGAGGGACGCAGTGTGTTATGTTACGTAACAAGACATGGCCTTAGAGAGACGCAGTGTGTTATGTTACGTAACAAGACATGGCCTTAGAGAGACGCAGTGTGTTATGTTACGTAATAAGACATGGCCTTAGAGAGACGCAGTGTGTTATGTTACGTAATAAGACATGGCCTTAGAGAGACGCAGTGTGTTATGTTACGTAACAAGACATGGCCTTAGAGAGACGCAGTGTGTTATGTTACGTAACAAGACATGGCCTTAGAGAGACGCAGTGTGTTATGTTACGTAATAAGACATGGCCTTAGAGAGACGCAGTGTGTTATGTTACGTAACAAGACATGGCCTTAGAGAGACGCAGTGTGTTATGTTACGTAATAAGACATGGCCTTAGAGAGACGCAGTGTGTTATGTTACGTAACAAGACATGGCCTTAGAGAGACGCAGTGTGTTATGTTACGTAACAAGACATGGCCTTAGAGAGACGCAGTGTGTTATGTTACGTAATAAGACATGGCCTTAGAGAGACGCAGTGTGTTATGTTACGTAACAAGACATGGCCTTAGAGAGACGCAGTGTGTTATGTTACGTAACAAGACATGGCCTTAGAGAGACGCAGTGTGTTATGTTACGTAATAAGACATGGCCTTAGAGAGACGCAGTGTGTTATGTTACGTAATAAGACATGGCCTTAGAGGGATGCAGTGTGTTATGTTACGTAACAAGACATGGCCTTAGAGAGACGCAGTGTGTTATGTTACGTAACAAGACATGGCCTTAGAGGGACGCAGTGTGTTATGTTACGTAATAAGACATGGCCTTAGAGAGACGCAGTGTGTTATGTTACGTAACAAGACATGGCCTTAGAGGGATGCAGTGTGTTATGTTACGTAACAAGACATGGCCTTAGAGAGACGCAGTGTGTTATGTTACGTAACAAGACATGGCCTTAGAGGGACGCAGTGTGTTATGTTACGTAACAAGACATGGCCTTAGAGAGACGCAGTGTGTTATGTTACGTAACAAGACATGGCCTTAGCAGACGTAGAGCCAGCCACTTAACCATTCAGTTAGGAACATGTGGTCCTCCTAAATTACACCTCACTGCATCCCTGATAGGAGGAAATGGTTATTAGATAACATGTATCGCTCAATGTTCTATCCCATTTCTCCTATTTTACCACCTTACCACCTTCCCCAGATCTGTGCCTCGCCACAATCCTGTCTCGGAGCTCTACGGACAATTCCTTCGACCTCATGGCTTGGTTTTTGCTCTGACATGCACTGTTAACTATGGGACCTTGTATAGACAGGTGTGTGCCTTTCCAAATCATGTCCAATCAATTGAATTTACCACAAGTGGACTCCAGTCAAGTTGTAGAAACATCTTAAGGATGATCAATGGAAACAGGATGCACCTGAGCTCAATTTCGAGTTTTATAGCGAACGGTATGAATACTTATGTAAAGAAGGTATTTTCTATTTTTATTTTTTGTAAATCTTCAAACATTTCTAAAAACCTGTTTTTGCTTTGTCATTATGGGGTATTGTGTGTAGATTGATGAGTACCATTTTTTTGTTTAATCCATTTTAGAATAAGGCTGTAACGTAACAAAATGTGGAAAAAAGGGAATGGGTCTGAAAACTTTCCAAATGCACTGTAGTTATAGTAGTGGTAGTGACTGGTTATGGTTATAGTATTGGTAGTGTCTACAGTAGTAATGGTAGTGACTGGTTATAGTTATAGTAGTGGTAGGGACTGCAGTAGTAATGGTAGTGACTGGTTATAACTATAGTAGTGGTAGTGACTGGTTATAGTTATAGTAGTGGTAGTGACTGGTTATAACTATAGTAGTGGTAGTGTCTACAGTAGTAATGGTAGTGAATGGTCCCATGTTTCATGAGCTAAAATGAAAGATCACAGAAATGTTCCATACGCACAAAAAGCTTATTTCTCTCAAATGTTGTGCACAAATTTGTTTACATCGCTGTTAGTGAGCATTTATCTTTTGCTAAGATAATCCATCCACCTGACAGGTGTGGCATATCAAGAAGCTGATTAAACAGCATGATCATTACACAGGTGCACCTTGTGCTGGGGAAAATAAAAGGCCACTCTAAAATGTGCAGTTTTGTCACACAACACAATGCCACAGATGTCTCAAGTTTTGACTGCAGGAATGTCCACCACAGCTGTTGCCAGATAATATAAAAATATAAAATATATAATTGAATGCTCATTTCTCTACCATAAGCTCCAACGTCATCTTAGAGAATTTGGCAGTACGTCCAACCGGCCTCACAACAGCAGACCACGTGTAACCACACCAGCCCAGGACCTCCACATCTGGCTTCTTCACCTGCGGGATCATGTAAGGGGGGGTGTGGGGGGTGCTGAGGAGTATTTCTGTCTGTAATTAAGCCCTTTTGTGGGGGAAAACTCATTTTGATTGGCTGGGCCTGGCTGCCAAGTGGGTGGGCCTATGCCCTCCCAGGTCCACCCATGGCTGCGACCCTGCCCAGTCATGTGAAATCCATAGATTAGGGCCTAAGGAATTTATTTCAATTGACTGATTTCCTTATATGAACTGTAACTCAGTAAAATCTTTGAAATTGTTGCATGTTACGTTTATATTTTTGTTCAGTATATATGGATATCGTCGCTGTCGAATGAAAACCTCCTAAAATGTTGTAACTCAGGAGGTTGGTGGCATCTTAATGATGAATAAATACTTTCTTTAATCGGGAAGAAGGGGCTCCTGGTAATGGCTGGAGCGGAATCAGTGGAATGGTATCAAACACATCAAACACATGGTTTCCATGGTTTCCATGCGTTTGATGCCATTCCATTCGCTTTGTTGTATCCATTATTGTGAGCCGTCCTCCCCTCAGCAGCCTCCACTGCCCTCAAATGTACTCTGAACATTTCAGGACCAAGAAAAAATGTGTTCAAAATAGCTTCTGAAGTTTCGTAATTGTATGTTTGTTGATGGGAAAATATTAAATGTTTATAACATTTTCTGAAAAGTTTCTGTTTTGGTATCAGAGACGATCTTACAGTAACATCACCCATGTCATGAATAGGGCCACAAGTGAAAGTGATTTAGGATTTAATGCAAAGTGCAGTGGATATGTTACAGGGTGTACTACCATGTTGGCCTGAGTTACTACCATGACTGGTCCCAAATGTGTTCCCTATTCGCTATATTGTGCGCTACTTTGGATCCCAATGGGCCCTGGTCAAAGTAGTGCACTAAATAGAGAACAAGGTGTCATTCGGGACGTAGAACATGTTACCAGCCTGAGTTGTAAACACCTTTACAATCTAATTTCATTTGTCACGTGTCGAATACAACTGGTGTAGACTTTACCGTGAAATGCTTGGTTACGAGCCCTTCCCAACGATGCAGAGTTTAAAAATACATGTTAAATAGTAACAAGAGGAATACAATTAAATTCACAACAATGGAGCTATATACAGGAAGTACAGTGGGGAAAAAAAGTATTTAGTCAGCCACCAATTGTGCAAGTGCTCCCACTTAAAAAGATGAGAGAGGCCTGTAATTTTCATCATAGGTACACGTCAACTATGACAGACAAATTGAGAAAAAAAAATCCAGAAAATCCCATTGTAGGATTTTTAATGAATTTATTTGCAAATTATGGTGGAAAATAAGTATTTGGTCAACAACAAAAGTTTCTCAATACTTTGTTATATACCCTTTGTTGGCAATGACACAGGTCAAACGTTTTCTGTAAGTCTTCACAAGGTTTTCACACACTGTTGCTGGTATTTTGGCCCATTCCTCCATGCAGATCTCCTCTAGAGAAGTGATGTTTTGGGGCTGTCGCTGGGCAACACGGACTTTCAACTCCCTCCAAAGATTTTCTATGGGGGTTGAGATCTGGAGACTGGCTAGGCCACTCCAGGACCTTGAAATGCTTCTTACGAAGCCACTCCTTCGTTGCCCGGGCGGTGTGTTTGGGATCATTGTCATGCTGAAAGACCCAGCCACGTTTCATCTTCAATGCCCTCGCTGATGGAAGGAGGTTTTCACTCAAAATCTCACGATACATGGCCCCATTCATTCTTTCCTTTACACGGATCAGTCGTCCTGGTCCCTTTGCAGAAAAAACAGCCCCAAAGCATGATGTTTCCACCCCCATGCTTCACAGTAGGTATGGTGTTCTTTGGATGCAACTCAGCATTCTTTGTCCTCCAAACACGACGAGTTGAGTTTTTACCAAAAAGTTCTATTTTGGTTTCATCTGACCATATGACATTCTCCCAATCCTCTTCTGGATCATCCAAATCATCTAGCAAACTTCAGATGGGCCTGGACATGTACTGGCTTAAGCAGGGGGACACGTCTGGCACTGCAGGATTTGAGTCCCTGGCGGCGTAGTGTGTTACTGATGGTAGGCTTTGTTACTTTGGTCCCAGCTCTCTGCAGGTCATTCACTAGGTCCCCCCGTGTGGTTCTGGGATTTTTGCTCACCGTTCTTGTGATCATTTTGACCCCACGGGGTGAGATCTTGCGTGGCGCCCCAGATCGAGGGAGATTATCAGTGGTCTTGTATGTCTTCCATTTCCTAATAATTGCTCCCACAGTTGATTTCTTCAAACCAAGCTGCTTACCTATTGCAGATTCAGTCTTCCTAGCCTGGTGCAGGTCTGAAATTTTGTTTCTGGTGTCCTTTGACAGCTCTTTGGTCTTGGCCATAGTGGAGTTTGTAGTGTGACTGTTTGAGGTTGTGGACAGGTGTCTTTTATACTGATAACAAGTTCAAACAGGTGCCATTAATACAGGTAACGAGTGGAGGACAGAGGAGCCTCTTAAAGAAGAAGTTACAGGTCTGTGAGAGCCAGAAATCTTGCTTGTTTGTAGGTGACCAAATACTTATTTTCCACCATAATTTGCAAATAAATTCATAAAAAATCATACAATGTGATTTTCTGGATTTTTTTCTCAATTTGTCTGTCATAGTTGACGTGTACCTATGATGAAAATTACAGGCCTCTCTCATCTTTTTAAGTGGGAGAACTTGCACAATTGGTGGCTGACTAAATACTTTTTTTCCCCACTGTACCAGTACCAGATCAATGTGGAGCTATATACAGGAGGTACCAGTACCAGATCAATGTACAGCTATATACAGGAAGTACCAGTACCAGATCAATGTGGAGCTATATACAGGAGGTACCAGTACCAGATCAATGTGGAGCTATATACAGGGAGTACCAGTACAAGATCAATGTACAGCTATATACAGGAAGTACCAGTACCAGATCAATGTGGAGCTATATACAGGAGGTACCAGTACCAGATCAATGTGGAGCTATATACAGGAGGTACCAGTACCAGATCAATGTGGAGCTATATACAGGGAGTACCAGTACCAGATCAATGTGGAGCTATATACAGGAAGTACCAGTACCAGATCAATGTGGAGCTATATACAGGGAGTACCAGTACCAGATCAATGTACAGCTATATACAGGAAGTACCAGTACCAGATCAATGTGGAGCTATATACAGGAAGTACCAGTACCAGATCAATGTGGAGCTATATACAGGAGGTACCAGTACCAGATCAATGTGGAGCTATATACAGGAGGTACCAGTACCATATCAATGTGGAGCTATATACAGGAGGTACCAGTACCAGATCAATGTGGAGCTATATACAGGGAGTACCAGTACCAGATCAATGTACAGCTATATACAGGATGTACCAGTACCAGATCAATGTGGAGCTATATACAGGAGGTACCAGTACCAGATCAATGTGGAGCTATATACAGGAGGTACCAGTACCAGATCAATGTGGAGCTATATACAGGGAGTACCAGTACCAGATCAATGTGGAGCTATATACAGGAAGTACCAGTACCAGATCAATGTGGAGCTATATACAGGGAGTACCAGTACCAGATCAATGTACAGCTATATACAGGAAGTACCAGTACCAGATCAATGTGGAGCTATATACAGGAAGTACCAGTACCAGATCAATGTGTAGCTATATACAGGAAGTACCAGTCCCAGATCAATGTGGAGCTATATACAGGAAGTACCAGTACTGGATCAATGTGCAGCTATATACAGGGAGTACCAGTACCAGATCAATGTGTAGCTATATACAGGGAGTACCAGTACCAGATCAATGTGGAGCTATATACAGGAAGTACCAGTACCAGATCAATGTGGAGCTATACACAGGAAGTACCAGTACCAGATCAATGTGGAACTATATACAGGGAGTACCAGTACCAGATCAATGTGGAGCTATATACAGGAAGTACCAGTACCAGATCAATGTGGAGCTATACACAGGAAGTACCAGTACCAGATCAATGTGGAGCTATACACAGGGAGTACCAGATCAATGTGGAGCTATATACAGGAAGTACCAGTACCAGATCAATGTGGAGCTATATACAGGAAGTACCAGCACCAGTGGAGGCTGCTGAGAGGAGGACAGCTCATAATAATGACTGGAACGGAGCAAATGGAATGGCATCAAACACCTGGAAACCATGGAAACCATGTGTTTAATATATTTGATACCATTCCACCAATTACGCTCCAGTCATTACAATGAGCCCATCCTCCCCAATTAAGGTGCCACCAACCTCCTGTGACCAGTACCAAATCAATGTGCAGAGGTATTTGAGGTAGATATGTACATGAAGGCAGGGTAAAGTGACTAGGCATCAGGATAGATAATAATAAGGTATTTGAGGTAGATATGTACATGAAGGCAGGGTAAAGTGACTAGGCATCAGGATAGATAATAATAAGGTATTTGAGGTAGATATGTACATGAAGGCAGGGTAAAGTGACTAGGCATCAGGATAGATAATAATAAGGTATTTGAGGTAGATATGTACATGAAGGCAGGGTAAAGTGACTAGGCATCAGGATAGATAATCATAAGGTATTTGAGGTAGATATGTACATGAAGGCAGGGTAAAGTGACTAGGCATCAGGATAGATAATAATAAGGTATTTGAGGTAGATATGTACATGAAGGCAGGGTAAAGTGACTAGGCATCAGGATAGATAATAATAAGGTATTTGAGGTAGATATGTGCATGAAGGCAGGGTAAAGTGACTAGGCATCAGGATAGATAATAATAAGGTATTTGAGGTAGATATGTGCATGAAGGCAGGGTAAAGTGACTAGGCATCAGGATAGATAATAATAAGGTATTTGAGGTAGATATGTGCATGAAGGCAGGGTAAAGTGACTAGGCATCAGGATAGATAATAATAAGGTATTTGAGGTAGATATGTGCATGAAGGCAGGGTAAAGTGACTAGGCATCAGGATAGATAATAATAAGGTATTTGAGGTAGATATGTACATGAAGGCAGGGTAAAGTGACTAGGCATCAGGATAGATAATAATAAGGTATTAGAGGTAGATATGTACATGAAGGCAGGGTAAAGTGACTAGGCATCAGGATAGATAATCATAAGGTATTTGAGGTAGATATGTACAAGAAGGCAGGGTAAAGTGACTAGGCATCAGGATAGATAATAATAAGGTATTTGAGGTAGATATGTACATGAAGGCAGGGTAAAGTGACTAGGCATCAGGATAGATAATAATAAGGTATTTGAGGTAGATATGTACATGAAGGCAGGGTAAAGTGACTAAGCATCAGGATAGATAATAATAAGGTATTTGAGGTAGATATGTACATGAAGGCAGGGTAAAGTCACTAGGCATCAGGATAGATAATAATAAGCTATTTGAGGTAGATATGTACATGAAGGCAGGGTAAAGTGACTAGGCATCAGGATAGATAATAATAAGGTATTTGAGGTAGATATGTACATGAAGGCAGGGTAAAGTGACTAGGCATCAGGATAGATAATAATAAGGTATTTGAGGTAGATATGTGCATGAAGGCAGGGGTAAAGTGACTAGGCATCAGGATAGATAATAATAAGGTATTTGAGGTAGATATGTGCATGAAGGCAGGGTAAAGTGACTAGGCATCAGGATAGATAATAATAAGGTATTTGAGGTAGATATGTACATGAAGGCAGGGTATAGTGACTAGGCATCAGGATAGATAATAATAAGGTATTTGAGGTAGATATGTACATGAAGGCAGGGTAAAGTGACTAGGCATCAGGATAGATAATAATAAGGTATTTGAGGTAGATATGTACATGAAGGCAGGGTAAAGTGACTAGGCATCAGGATAGATAATAATAAGGTATTTGAGGTAGATATGTACATGAAGGCAGGGTAAAGTGACTAGGCATCAGGATAGATAATAATAAGGTATTTGAGGTAGATATGTACATGAAGGCAGGGTAAAGTGACTAGGCATCAGGATAGATAATAAAGGTATTTGAGGTAGATATGTGCATGAAGGCAGGGTAAAGTGACTAGGCATCAGGATAGATAATAATAAGGTATTTGAGGTAGATATGTACATGAAGGCAGGGTAAAGTGACTAGGCATCAGGATAGATAATAATAAGGTATTTGAGGTAGATATGTGCATGAAGGCAGGGTAAAGTGACTAGGCATCAGGATAGATAATAATAAGGTATTTGAGGTAGATATGTACATGAAGGCAGGGTAAAGTGACTAGGCATCAGGATAGATAATAATAAGGTATTTGAGGTAGATATGTCCATGAAGGCAGGGTAAAGTGACTAGGCATCAGGATAGATAATCATAAGGTATTTGAGGTAGATATGTACATGAAGGCAGGGTAAAGTGACTAGGCATCAGGATAGATAATAATAAGGTATTTGAGGTAGATATGTGCATGAAGGCAGGGTAAAGTGACTAGGCATCAGGATAGATAATAATAAGGTATTTGAGGTAGATATGTACATGAAGGCAGGGTAAAGTGACTAGGCATCAGGATAGATAATAATAAGGTATTTGAGGTAGATATGTACATGAAGGCAGGGTAAAGTGACTAGGCATCAGGATAGATAATAATACGAGTAAAATAAAGAACAGAGTAGCAGCAGCAAATGATGAGTGTAAAAGTGTGTGTGAGTGTGTGTGTGTAATGTGTATGTATGTATGTGTGTTTGTGTTGTGTCGGTATGTGTGTGTGTGTGTTATGTGTGTACGTATGTGCATATGTAGTGTATGTGAATGTGTGTGGGTTTTGTGTGGGAGTGTCAACGTAGTGTGTGTAAGTGAGTGTGTATGTGGCCTGTATAGTCTAGTGACTGTGCGTAGAGTCAGTGCAAGATAGAGTCAGTGCAGATAGAGTCAGTGCAGATAGAGTCAGTGCAGATAGAGTCAGTGCAGATAGAGTCAGTGCAGATAGAGTCAGTGCAAGATAGAGTCAGTGCAGATAGAGTCAGTGCAGATAAAGTCAGTGCAGATAGAGTCAGTGCAGATAGAGTCAGTGCAGATAGAGTCAGTGCAGATAGAGTCAGTGCAGATAGAGTCAGTGCAAGATAGAGTCAGTGCAGATAGAGTCAGTGCAAGATAGAGTCAGTGCAAGATAGAGTCAGTGCAGATAGAGTCAGTGCAGATAGAGTCAGTGCAGATAGAGTCAGTGCAGATAGAGTCAGTGCAAGATAGAGTCAGTGCAGATAGAGTCAGTGCAGATAGAGTCAGTGCAGATAGAGTCAGTGCAGATAGTTTGGGTCCCATTTAGTCCGATATGGGGGTAGAAGCTGTTTCGGAGCCTGTTGGTCCGAGAGCCGATGCTCCGGTACCGTTTGCCGGACGGTAGCAGAGTGAACAGTCAATGGCTTGGGTGGCTGGAGTCTTTGGCAATGTTCCGGGCCTTCCTCTGACACCGCCTGGTATAGACGTCCTGGATGGCAGGGAGCTCGGCCCCAGTGATGTACTGGGCTGTCTCTGTAGTGCCTTGCAGTCAAGGGCGAGCATTTGCCATACCAAGCGGTGATGCAGCCAGTCAAGATGCTCTCGATGGTGCAGCTGTATATCTTTCTGAGGATCTGAGGGCCCATGCCAAATCTTTTCATCCTCCTGAGGAGTAAGAGGCGCTGCCGTGCCCTCTTCACGACTGTGCAGGTGTGTGTGGACCATGTTAAGTCCTTAGGGATGTGGACGCCGAGGAACTTGAAGCTCTCGACCCCCCTCTCGACCCCCCTCTGGGGGCGTGCTCTCCCCATCTTTCTCCTGTAGTCCACAATCAGCTCCTTGGTCTGATTTTGTTGATGGAGAGGTTGTTGTACTGTACATTCCTTTGTATCCTAACAGTTTATGATTTTCCACTGGCCATGTGGAGAGTCTCAGTGTTGACCTGAACCCTGTGTGGTCTGCATCCCATCATCACTGGTTGGTATCCTAGTATGCAGCCCAAATGGCACCCTATTTCCTACACAGTGCACTACTTTTGATCAGGGCCCATAGGTCTCTGGTCTAAAGTAGTGCACTATATAGCGAATGGTGGGCCATTTGGGACAAACTCCTCCTAATCTATATGGGTCGTAGCTAGTGGCGCTTCTTTTCCTCCCATGGGACAGGGCAGTACTTCCCTCTCAACAGATGGCATGGAATGAGCTTTGGTTGTTTGAGATTAAACCAGATTACTTAATTTATACCATAGCCATGGAAGGCCCTGCACGGTCTAATCTCAAGATAAAACCATCATTGAGAAATCTCAATCTCCCACAACAAGAAGCTTAGATTGCAAATGGAGGGCGGATACAGGAAGGGGATTGGACGGGCGGAGGTCAGGGGGGAAGAGGTTGTAGAGAGGAGGCTAGTGGGCACAGATTAAACTCAGTTTATGAATGAATGGTTGAATGAAGTGGATGGATGGAGGATTGGAATGGAATGGATGGAGATCATGGAGGAGGTGCGGCATGATGTGGCAGGTTTATTTTCCTGGGTGAGAGTGTGTCATATAACAGCATAATCCAATGTCCCAGACAGGAAGGGATGGGTCATACAGGGAGGGATGGGTCATACAGGGAGGGATGGGTCATACAGGGAGGGATGGGTCATACAGGGAGGGATGGATCAGGGAGGGATGGATGGGTCATACAGGGAGGGATGGATCAGGGAGGGATGGATGGGTCATACAGGGAGGGATGGATCAGGGAGGGATGGATGGGTCATACAGGGAGGGATGGATCAGGGAGGGATGGATGGGTCATACAGGGAGGGATGGGTCATACAGGGAGGGATGGGTCAGGGAGGGATGGGTCATACAGGGAGGGATGGGTCATACAGGGAGGGATGGGTCATACAGGGAGGGATGGGTCATACAGGGAGGGATGGGTCATACAGGGAGGGATGGGTCATACAGGGAGGGATGGGTCATAGAGGGAGGGATGGATGGGTCAGGGAGGGATGGGTCATACAGGGAGGGATGGGTCATACAGGGAGGGATGGATGGGTCATACAGGGAGGGATGGATGGGTCAGGGAGGGATGGGTCATACAGGGAGGGATGGGTCATACAGGGAGGGATGGATGGGTCAGGGAGGGATGGGTCATACAGGGAGGGATGGGTCATACAGGGAGGGATGGATCATACAGGGAGGGATGGATGGGTCATACAGGGAGGGATGGGTCAGACAGGGAGGGAGGATGGGTCAGACAGGGAGGGATGGGTCATACAGGGAGGGATGGGTCATACAGGGAGGGATGGGTCATACAGGGAGGGATGGGTCATACAGGGAGGGATGGGTCATACAGGGAGGGATGGGTCATACAGGGAGGGATGGATCAGGGAGGGGATGGGTCATAGAGGGAGGGATGGGTCAGGGAGGGAGGGATGGATGGGTCAGGGAGGGAGGGAGGGAGGGAGGGAGGGAGGGAGGGATGAGTCAGGGAGGGAGGGAGGGATGGGTCAGGGAGGGAGGGAGGGATGAGTCAGGGAGGGAGGAAGGGATGGATGGGTCAGGGAGGGAGGGAGGGATGGGTCAGGGAGGGAGGGAGGGAGGGAGGGGAGGGAGGGAGGGAGGGAGGGATGAGTCAGGGAGGGAGGGAGATGAGTCAGGGAGGGAGGGAGGGATGAGTCAGGGAGGGAGGAAGGGATGGATGGGTCAGGGAGGGAGGGAGGGATGGGTCAGGGAGGGAGGGATGGATGGGTCAGGGAGGGAGGGAGGGAGGGAGGGAGGGAGGGAGGGAGGGATGAGTCAGGGAGGAGGGAGGGATGGAGTCAGGGAGGGAGGGAGGGATGAGTCAGGGAGGGAGGAAGGGATGGATGGGTCAGGGAGGGAGGGAGGGATGGGTCAGGGAGGGAGGGAGGGATGGGTCAGGGAGGGAGGGAGGGATGGGTCAGGGGAGGGAGGAGGGATGGGTCAGGGAGGGAGGGAGGGATGGGTCAGGGAGGGAGGGAGGGATGAGTCAGGGAGGGAGGGAGGGATGGGTCAGGGAGGGAGGGAGGGGAGGGGTGAGGGAGGGAGGGAGGGATGGGTCAGGGAGGGAGGAAGGGAGGGAGGGAGGGAGGGAGGGAGGGAGGAGGGAGGGAGGGATGAGTCAGGGAGGGAGGGAGGGATGGGTCAGGGAGGGAGGGAGGGATGGGTCAGGGAGGGAGGAAGGGATGGATGGGTCAGGGAGGGAGGGAGGGATGGGTCAGGGAGGAGGGATGGATGGGTCAGGGAGGGAGGGAGGGAGGGAGGGAGGGAGGGAGGGAGGGAGGGAGGGATGAGTCAGGGAGGGAGGGAGGGATGGGTCAGGGAGGGAGGGAGGGATGAGTCAGGGAGGGAGGAAGGGATGGATGGGTCAGGAGGGAGGGAGGGATGGGTCAGGGAGGGAGGGAGGGATGAGTCAGGAAGGGAGGGATGGGTCAGGGAGGGATAGATGGGTCAAGCAGGAAGGGGAGAGGGACACTCTGTCCCAAAGACACCGCCCAGACCAGGCCAGCAACAACAGCTGGAGGCAGGAGGCTGTAGCTGCAGGAACATTTACGACAGTATTGTTGCATCCCAAATAGCACCCTATTCCCTTTATAGTGCACTACTTTTGACCAGGGCCCATAGGAAACAGAGGGTGGCATTTGATTTGGGATGATATCAATGACCGTTATCTCTGGCAGACCACAACACACACAACCAGTCAAAACATAGACACATAAATCATGTTCTGCCTTTATGATGATAAGCTCTGTACTGAATTCAGAGTGGGCTTTAACATGGTTACAGTAGGGCTCAACAGCAGGACACATCAAATCAAATCAAATTTGTCACATTTCACCTTACAGTGAAATGCTTACTTACAAGCCCTTAACCAACAATGCAGTTTTTAAGAAAAATAAGTGTTAAGTAAAAAATAGATAAGTAAAAAAAAACAATTCCACCTGTTTAGAACCGTAACCCCCCACCCCACCCCCCCTTACTTAAATAAAAAAACGGGCCATTTTTCTCCTCAATGACAGACAGAGAGAGCGAAGAGAGAGAGAGAGAGAGAGAGAGAGAGAGAGAGAGAGAGAGAGAGAGAGAGAGAGAGAGAGAGAGGGAGAGAGAGAGAGGGAGAGAGAGAGAGAGAGAGAGAGAGAGAGAGAGAGAGAGAGAGAGAGAGAGAGAGAGAGAGAGAGAGAGAGAGAGAGAGAGAGAGAGAGAGAGAGAGAGAGAGAGAGAGAGAGAGAGAGAGAGAGAGAGCGAGAGAGAGAGAGACAGACAGACAGACAGACAGACAGACAGACAGACAGACAGACCTGATGTTCATCCTCAGTCTGTTTTGAGATGACCTCGGGGCCTCTGTGTGTGTTCATAATGCCACGGTATCTTTGAGGACGTATTTTTACATCAAGCCTGTTCCCGTCAGGCACTTCAAAAGTCAACCGTGCAGCTCGGAACAGCACAGTGTGTGAGAGAGAAAGGGCGACTTGGGCTTTACCTCCTGCGACTTGGGCTTTACCTCCTGCAGATATGCTATTTCTTTGGCCCTGACTCAAGTGTGTCTGGCTAATAATAGCTAACTTCCCTGCCGATGGAAAGAACTTCAGACATCTGGTGTTGTGTGCGTTTGTCACCCTTCATTTCCGACAGCACCCGGCGCTGATTAAGGTTCATGTTTAGACAACGAGGCATTTTTTTAATGATTAAATCTGCTCTGAAGTTTTTCCATTGAGGCACAGTTTGACTTTAGCCCTCTCATTGACTTTAGCCTGGTGCCAGATCAGTTTTTGCTGCCTTGACCTTAGCCTGGTGCCAGATCAGTTTTTGCTGCCTTGACCTTAGCCTGGTACCAGATCAGTTTGTGCTGCCTTGACTTTAGCCTGGTTCCAGATCAGTTTATGCTGCCTTGACTTTAGCCTGGTCCCAGATCAGTTTATGCTGCCATGACTTTAGCCTGGTCCCAGGTCAGTTTGTGTTGCCTTGACTTTAGCCTGGTCCCAGGTCAGTTTGTGTTGCCTTGACTTTAGCCTGGTCCCAGGTCAGTTTGTGTTGCCTTGACTTTAGCCTGGTCCCAGGTCAGTTTGTGTTGCCTTGACTTTAGCCTGGTCCCAGGTCAGTTTGTGTTGCCTTGACTTTAGCCTGGTCCCAGGTCAGTTTGTGTTGCCTTGACTTTAGCCTGGTCCCAGGTCAGTTTGTGTTGCCTTGACTTTAGCCTGGTCCCAGGTCAGTTTATGCTGCCATGACTTTAGCCTGGTCCCAGGTCAGTTTGTGTTGCCTTGACTTTAGCCAGTCCCACAGACCAGATCCCTTGTAACTGAGTTTAGCCCAGGCCTAATCCCTGCCGTATGATGGCCTGGGAGGAGGACTGGGCTGAGCTGTGGGACAGCACTGTCTCTTTGGTTTCCATTTGGTCTGATAGATGTTTTTGGTCTAATTTCAATATTGTTTGTCTTTAGATTATTTGGCTTGAACTCTGAACTCTGAACTCTGTATGTGGGGCTGTATGTGAATGGGAGGCTTGTCTGTTTCTGGGACAATTTTTGGGAAATCTATCCATGTGGAGTGTGTGGGCTATTTTACCAAACTGACATGAGCCAGAGGAACATCATGTTCCCCTCAGTCAGCTGTGGCCCCCATTCAAAGCAAAACATCAGACTCTGTACTGTCCATATGTTTTCTAACTAACTAACCTTCCCACCCTGTCCATATGTTTTCTAACTAACTAACCTTCCCACCCTGTCCATATGTTCTCTAACTAACTAACCTTCCCACCCTGTCCATATGTTTTCTAACTAACTAACCTTCCCACCCTGTCCATATGTTCTCTAACTAACTAACCTTCCCACCCTGTCCATATGTTTTCTAACTAACTAACCTTCCCACCCTGTCCATATGTTCTCTAACTAACTAACCTTCCCATCCTGTCCATATGTTCTCTAACTAACTAACCTTCCCACCCTGTCCATATGTTCTCTAACTAACTAACCTTCCCACCCTGTCCATATGTTCTCTAACTAACTAACCTTCCCACCCTGTCCATATGTTCTCTAACTAACTAACCTTCCCACCCTGTCTATATGTTTTCTAACTAAGCTTCCCACCCTGTCCATATGTTCTCTAACTAACTAACCTCTCCACCCTGTCCATATGTTCTCTAACTAACTAACCTTCCCACCCTGTCCATATGTTCTCTAACTAACTAACCTTCCCACCCTGTCCATATGTTCTCTAACTAACTAACCTTCCCACCCTGTCCATATGTTCTCTAACTAACTAACCTTCCCACCCTGTCCATATGTTCTCTAACTAACTAACCTTCCCACCCTGTCCATATGTTTTCTAACTAACTAACCTTCCCACCCTGTCCATATGTTCTCTAACTAACTAACCTTCCCACCCTGTCCATATGTTCTCTAACTAACTAACCTTCCCACCCTGTCCATATGTTCTCTAACTAACTAACCTTCCCACCCTGTCCATATGTTCTCTAACTAACTAACCTCTCCACCCTGTGTCCAACAGTGGAAAAGGGCAACTATCTACCTGGTCTAGACAGTGAAGTGTCTGCCTGAACTAGACAGTGAAGTGTCTGCCTGGTCTAGACAGTGAAGTATCTACCTGGTCTAGACAGTGAAGTATCTGCCTGGTCTAGACAGTGAAGTATCTGCCTGGTCTAGACAGTGAAGTATCTGCCTGGTCTAGACAGTGAAGTATCTACTTGGTCTAGACAGTGAAGTATCTGCCTGGTCTAGACAGTGAAGTATCTACCTGGTCTAGACAGTGAAGTATCTACCTGGTCTAGACAGTGAAGTATCTACCTGGTCTAGACAGTGAAGTATCTGCCTGGTCTAGACAGTGAAGTATCTGCCTGGTCTAGACAGTGAAGTATCTGCCTGGTCTAGACAGTGAAGTATCTACTTGGTCTAGACAGTGAAGTATCTACTTGGTCTAGACAGTGAAGTATCTACTTGGTCTAGACAGTGAAGTATCTACTTGGTCTAGACAGTGAAGTATCTACTTGGTCTAGACAGTGAAGTATCTGCCTGGTCTAGACAGTGAAGTATCTGCCTGGTCTAGACAGTGAAGTATCTACCTGGTCTAGACAGTGAAGTATCTACCTGGTCTAGACAGTGAAGTATCTACTTGGTCTAGACAGTGAAGTATCTGCCTGGTCTAGACAGTGAAGTATCTACTTGGTCTAGACAGTGAAGTATCTGCCTGGTCTAGACAGTGAAGTATCTGCCTGGTCTAGACAGTGAAGTATCTACTTGGTCTAGACAGTGAAGTATCTGCCTGGTCTAGACAGTGAAGTATCTACCTGGTCTAGACAGTGAAGTATCTACTTGGTCTAGACAGTGAAGTATCTGCCTGGTCTAGACAGTGAAGTATCTGCCTGGTCTAGACAGTGAAGTATCTACTTGGTCTAGACAGTGAAGTATCTGCCTGGTCTAGACAGTGAAGTATCTGCCTGGTCTAGACAGTGAAGTATCTACTTGGTCTAGACAGTGAAGTATCTGCCTGGTCTAGACAGTGAAGTATCTACTTGGTCTAGACAGTGAAGTATCTGCCTGGTCTAGACAGTGAAGTATCTGCCTGGTCTAGACAGTGAAGTATCTACTTGGTCTAGACAGTGAAGTATCTGCCTGAACTAGACAGTGAAGTATCTACTTGGTCTAGACAGTGAAGTATCTGCCTGAACTAGACAGTGAAGTATCTGCCTGGTCTAGACAGTGAAGTATCTACTTGGTCTAGACAGTGAAGTATCTGCCTGGTCTAGACAGTGAAGTGTCTGCCTGGTCTAGACAGTGAAGTATCTACCTGGTCTAGACAGTGAAGTATCTGCCTGGTCTAGACAGTGAAGTATCTACTTGGTCTAGACAGTGAAGTATCTGCCTGGTCTAGACAGTGAAGTATCTGCCTGGTCTAGACAGTGAAGTATCTACTTGGTCTAGACAGTGAAGTATCTGCCTGAACTAGACAGTGAAGTATCTACTTGGTCTAGACAGTGAAGTATCTGCCTGAACTAGACAGTGAAGTATCTACCTGGTCTAGACAGTGAAGTATCTACTTGGTCTAGACAGTGAAGTATCTGCCTGGTCTAGACAGTGAAGTATCTGCCTGGTCTAGACAGTGAAGTATCTACTTGGTCTAGACAGTGAAGTATCTGCCTGAACTAGACAGTGAAGTATCTACTTGGTCTAGACAGTGAAGTATCTGCCTGAACTAGACAGTGAAGTATCTGCCTGGTCTAGACAGTGAAGTATCTACTTGGTCTAGACAGTGAAGTATCTGCCTGGTCTAGACAGTGAAGTATCTACTTGGTCTAGACAGTGAAGTATCTGCCTGGTCTAGACAGTGAAGTGTCTGCCTGGTCTAGACAGTGAAGTATCTACCTGGTCTAGACAGTGAAGTATCTGCCTAGTCTAGACAGTGAAGTATCTGCCTGGTCTAGACAGTGAAGTATCTACCTGGTCTAGACAGTGAAGTATCTACCTGGTCTAGACAGTGAAGTATCTGCCTGGTCTAGACAGTGAAGTATCTACCTGGTCTAGACAGTGAAGTATCTGCCTGGTCTAGACAGTGAAGTATCTACTTGGTCTAGACAGTGAAGTATTTACTTGGTCTAGACAGTGAAGTATCTACTTGGTCTAGACAGTGAAGTATCTACTTGGTCTAGACAGTGAAGTATCTGCCTGGTCTAGACAGTGAAGTATCTGCCTGGTCTAGACAGTGAAGTATCTACTTGGTCTAGACAGTGAAGTATCTGCCTGGTCTAGACAGTGAAGTATCTACTTGGTCTAGACAGTGAAGTATCTACTTGGTCTAGACAGTGAAGTATCTACCTGGTCTAGACAGTGAAGTATCTACTTGGTCTAGACAGTGAAGTATCTGCCTGGTCTAGACAGTGAAGTATCTGCCTGGTCTAGACAGTGAAGTATCTACCTGGTCTAGACAGTGAAGTATCTACCTGGTCTAGACAGTGAAGTATCTACTTGGTCTAGACAGTGAAGTATCTGCCTGGTCTAGACAGTGAAGTATCTACTTGGTCTAGACAGTGAAGTATCTGCCTGGTCTAGACAGTGAAGTATCTGCCTGGTCTAGACAGTGAAGTATCTACTTGGTCTAGACAGTGAAGTATCTGCCTGGTCTAGACAGTGAAGTATCTACCTGGTCTAGACAGTGAAGTATCTACTTGGTCTAGACAGTGAAGTATCTGCCTGGTCTAGACAGTGAAGTATCTGCCTGGTCTAGACAGTGAAGTATCTACTTGGTCTAGACAGTGAAGTATCTGCCTGGTCTAGACAGTGAAGTATCTGCCTGGTCTAGACAGTGAAGTATCTACTTGGTCTAGACAGTGAAGTATCTGCCTGAACTAGACAGTGAAGTATCTACTTGGTCTAGACAGTGAAGTATCTGCCTGAACTAGACAGTGAAGTATCTGCCTGGTCTAGACAGTGAAGTATCTACCTGGTCTAGACAGTGAAGTGTCTGCCTGGTCTAGACAGTGAAGTATCTACCTGGTCTAGACAGTGAAGTATCTGCCTGGTCTAGACAGTGAAGTATCTACTTGGTCTAGACAGTGAAGTATCTGCCTGGTCTAGACAGTGAAGTATCTGCCTGGTCTAGACAGTGAAGTATCTACTTGGTCTAGACAGTGACGTATCTGCCTGGTGTAGACAGTGAAGTATCTGCCTGGTCTAGACAGTGAAGTATCTACTTGGTCTAGACAGTGAAGTATCTGCCTGAACTAGACAGTGAAGTATCTACCTGGTCTAGACAGTGAAGTATCTGCCTGGTCTAGACAGTGAAGTATCTACCTGGTCTAGACAGTGAAGTATCTGCCTGGTCTAGACAGTGAAGTATATACTTGGTCTAGACAGTGAAGTATCTACTTGGTCTAGACAGTGAAGTATCTACTTGGTCTAGACAGTGAAGTATCTACTTGGTCTAGACAGTGAAGTATCTGCCTGGTCTAGACAGTGAAGTATCTGCCTGGTCTAGACAGTGAAGTATCTACTTGGTCTAGACAGTGAAGTATCTACTTGGTCTAGACAGTGAAGTATCTACCTGGTCTAGACAGTGAAGTATCTACCTGGTCTAGACAGTGAAGTATCTACTTGGTCTAGACAGTGAAGTATCTGCCTGGTCTAGACAGTGAAGTATCTGCCTGGTCTAGACAGTGAAGTATCTACCTGGTCTAGACAGTGAAGTATCTACCTGGTCTAGACAGTGAAGTATCTACCTGGTCTAGACAGTGAAGTATCTGCCTGAACTAGACAGTGAAGTATCTACTTGGTCTAGACAGTGAAGTATCTACCTGGTCTAGACAGTGAAGTATCTACCTGGTCTAGACAGTGAAGTATCTGCCTGGTGTAGACAGTGAAGTATCTACCTGGTCTAGACAGTGAAGTATCTGCCTGGTCTAGAAAGTGAAGTATCTACTTGGTCTAGACAGTGAAGTATCTACTTGGTCTAGACAGTGAAGTATCTACTTGGTCTAGACAGTGAAGTATCTACTTGGTCTAGACAGTGAAGTATCTGCCTGGTCTAGACAGTGAAGTATCTGCCTGGTCTAGACAGTGAAGTATCTACTTGGTCTAGACAGTGAAGTATCTACTTGGTCTAGACAGTGAAGTATCTACCTGGTCTAGACAGTGAAGTATCTACTTGGTCTAGACAGTGAAGTATCTGCCTGGTCTAGACAGTGAAGTATCTGCCTGGTCTAGACAGTGAAGTATCTACCTGGTCTAGACAGTGAAGTATCTACCTGGTCTAGACAGTGAAGTATCTACTTTGTCTAGACAGTGAAGTATCTGCCTGGTCTAGACAGTGAAGTATCTACTTGGTCTAGACAGTGAAGTATCTGCCTGGTCTAGACAGTGAAGTATCTGCCTGGTCTAGACAGTGAAGTATCTACTTGGTCTAGACAGTGAAGTATCTGCCTGGTCTAGACAGTGAAGTATCTACCTGGTCTAGACAGTGAAGTATCTACTTGGTCTAGACAGTGAAGTATCTGCCTGGTCTAGACAGTGAAGTATCTGCCTGGTCTAGACAGTGAAGTATCTACTTGGTCTAGACAGTGAAGTATCTGCCTGGTCTAGACAGTGAAGTATCTGCCTGGTCTAGACAGTGAAGTATCTACTTGGTCTAGACAGTGAAGTATCTGCCTGGTCTAGACAGTGAAGTATCTACTTGGTCTAGACAGTGAAGTATCTGCCTGGTCTAGACAGTGAAGTATCTGCCTGGTCTAGACAGTGAAGTATCTACTTGGTCTAGACAGTGAAGTATCTGCCTGAACTAGACAGTGAAGTATCTACTTGGTCTAGACAGTGAAGTATCTGCCTGAATTAGACAGTGAAGTATCTGCCTGGTCTAGACAGTGAAGTATCTACTTGGTCTAGACAGTGAAGTATCTGCCTGGTCTAGACAGTGAAGTGTCTGCCTGGTCTAGACAGTGAAGTATCTACCTGGTCTAGACAGTGAAGTATCTGCCTGGTCTAGACAGTGAAGTATCTACTTGGTCTAGACAGTGAAGTATCTGCCTGGTCTAGACAGTGAAGTATCTGCCTGGTCTAGACAGTGAAGTATCTACTTGGTCTAGACAGTGAAGTATCTGCCTGAACTAGACAGTGAAGTATCTACTTGGTCTAGACAGTGAAGTATCTGCCTGAACTAGACAGTGAAGTATCTACCTGGTCTAGACAGTGAAGTATCTACTTGGTCTAGACAGTGAAGTATCTGCCTGGTCTAGACAGTGAAGTATCTGCCTGGTCTAGACAGTGAAGTATCTACTTGGTCTAGACAGTGAAGTATCTGCCTGAACTAGACAGTGAAGTATCTACTTGGTCTAGACAGTGAAGTATCTGCCTGAACTAGACAGTGAAGTATCTGCCTGGTCTAGACAGTGAAGTATCTACTTGGTCTAGACAGTGAAGTATCTGCCTGGTCTAGACAGTGAAGTATCTACTTGGTCTAGACAGTGAAGTATCTGCCTGGTCTAGACAGTGAAGTGTCTGCCTGGTCTAGACAGTGAAGTATCTACCTGGTCTAGACAGTGAAGTATCTGCCTGGTCTAGACAGTGAAGTATCTGCCTGGTCTAGACAGTGAAGTATCTACCTGGTCTAGACAGTGAAGTATCTACCTGGTCTAGACAGTGAAGTATCTGCCTGGTCTAGACAGTGAAGTATCTACCTGGTCTAGACAGTGAAGTATCTGCCTGGTCTAGACAGTGAAGTATCTACTTGGTCTAGACAGTGAAGTATCTACTTGGTCTAGACAGTGAAGTATCTACTTGGTCTAGACAGTGAAGTATCTACTTGGTCTAGACAGTGAAGTATCTGCCTGGTCTAGACAGTGAAGTATCTGCCTGGTCTAGACAGTGAAGTATCTACTTGGTCTAGACAGTGAAGTATCTGCCTGGTCTAGACAGTGAAGTATCTACTTGGTCTAGACAGTGAAGTATCTACTTGGTCTAGACAGTGAAGTATCTACCTGGTCTAGACAGTGAAGTATCTACTTGGTCTAGACAGTGAAGTATCTGCCTGGTCTAGACAGTGAAGTATCTGCCTGTTTTAAACAGTGAAGTATCTACCTGGTCTAGACAGTGAAGTATCTACCTGGTCTAGACAGTGAAGTATCTACTTGGTCTAGACAGTGAAGTATCTGCCTGGTCTAGACAGTGAAGTATCTACTTGGTCTAGACAGTGAAGTATCTGCCTGGTCTAGACAGTGAAGTATCTGCCTGGTCTAGACAGTGAAGTATCTACTTGGTCTAGACAGTGAAGTATCTGCCTGGTCTAGACAGTGAAGTATCTGCCTGGTCTAGACAGTGAAGTATCTACTTGGTCTAGACAGTGAAGTATCTGCCTGAACTAGACAGTGAAGTATCTACTTGGTCTAGACAGTGAAGTATCTGCCTGAACTAGACAGTGAAGTATCTGCCTGGTCTAGACAGTGAAGTATCTACCTGGTCTAGACAGTGAAGTGTCTGCCTGGTCTAGACAGTGAAGTATCTACCTGGTCTAGACAGTGAAGTATCTGCCTGGTCTAGACAGTGAAGTATCTACTTGGTCTAGACAGTGAAGTATCTGCCTGGTCTAGACAGTGAAGTATCTGCCTGGTCTAGACAGTGAAGTATCTACTTGGTCTAGACAGTGAAGTATCTGCCTGGTCTAGACAGTGAAGTATCTGCCTGGTCTAGACAGTGAAGTATCTACTTGGTCTAGACAGTGAAGTATCTGCCTGAACTAGACAGTGAAGTATCTACTTGGTCTAGACAGTGAAGTATCTGCCTGAACTAGACAGTGAAGTATCTGCCTGGTCTAGACAGTGAAGTATCTACTTGGTCTAGACAGTGAAGTATCTGCCTGGTCTAGACAGTGAAGTATCTACTTGGTCTAGACAGTGAAGTATCTGCCTGGTCTAGACAGTGAAGTGTCTGCCTGGTCTAGACAGTGAAGTATCTACCTGGTCTAGACAGTGAAGTATCTACTTGGTCTAGACAGTGAAGTATCTGCCTGGTCTAGACAGTGAAGTATCTGCCTGGTCTAGACAGTGAAGTATCTGCCTGAACTAGACAGTGAAGTATCTGCCTGGTCTAGACAGTGAAGTATCTACTTGGTCTAGACAGTGAAGTATCTACTTGGTCTAGACAGTGAAGTATCTACTTGGTCTAGACAGTGAAGTATCTACTTGGTCTAGACAGTGAAGTATCTGCCTGGTCTAGACAGTGAAGTATCTACTTGGTCTAGACAGTGAAGTATCTGCCTGGTCTAGACAGTGAAGTATCTGCCTGGTCTAGACAGTGAAGTATCTACTTGGTCTAGACAGTGAAGTATCTGCCTGAACTAGACAGTGAAGTATCTACTTGGTCTAGACAGTGAAGTATCTGCCTGAACTAGACAGTGAAGTATCTACTTGGTCTAGACAGTGAAGTATCTACTTGGTCTAGACAGTGAAGTATCTGCCTGAACTAGACAGTGAAGTATCTACTTGGTCTAGACAGTGAAGTATCTGCCTGAACTAGACAGTGAAGTATCTACTTGGTCTAGACAGTGAAGTATCTACCTGGTCTAGACAGTGAAGTATCTACTTGGTCTAGACAGTGAAGTATCTGCCTGAACTAGACAGTGAAGTATCTACTTGGTCTAGACAGTGAAGTATCTGCCTGAACTAGACAGTGAAGTATCTACTTGGTCTAGACAGTGAAGTATCTACCTGGTCTAGACAGTGAAGTATCTACTTGGTCTAGACAGTGAAGTATCTGCCTGAACTAGACAGTGAAGTATCTACTTGGTCTAGACAGTGAAGTGTCTGCCTGAACTAGACAGTGAAGTATCTACTTGGTCTAGACAGTGAAGTATCTACTTGGTCTAGACAGTGAAGTATCTGCCTGGTCTAGACAGTGAAGTATCTGCCTGGTCTAGACAGTGAAGTATCTGCCTGAACTAGACAGTGAAGTGTCTGCCTGGTCTAGACAGTGAAGTGTCTGCCTGAACTAGACAGTGAAGTGTCTGCCTGAACTAGACAGTGAAGTGTCTGCCTGGTCTAGACAGTGAAGTGTCTGCCTGAACTAGACAGTGAAGTGTCTGCCTGAACTAGACAGTGAAGTGTCTGCCTGAACTAGACAGTGAAGTGTCTGCCTGGTCTAGACAGTGAAGTGTCTGCCTGAACTAGACAGTGAAGTGTCTGCCTGAACTAGACAGTGAAGTGTCTGCCTGAACTAGACAGTGAAGTGTCTGCCTGAACTAGACAGTGAAGTGTCTGCCTGAACTAGACAGTGAAGTGTCTGCCTGAACTAGACAGTGAAGTGTCTGCCTGGTCTAGACAGTGAAGTATCTGCCTGAACTAGACAGTGAAGTATCTGCCTGAACTAGACAGTGAAGTGTCTGCCTGAACTAGACAGTGAAGTGTCTGCCTGAACTAGACAGTGACTTCTATAACTCTGAATGAGCATGGGAGGGGAGGTGGCCCAGACCTTGCCTTGCCACTGAATGGAAATTCACCACAGGGGGTTTCCATGGTTAATGCACTTCCGCCCGCCCGCACACCTGACCTCTGAGGCTGATTGGTGGAGCCAGAGCACTTAGCAACCAGATTGTCACTTAGCCTGAATCCAGCCTGTACTTTGGCATTCAACGGGAGGTCATAAGTCAAGTGTATCCTGATTCGTGACCGGCCTCCAACCAACAAGTAACCTGCCAGGCAATTGGCTAACAGGTTAAAGGGATTATTAGGCCTAAATCCTCGACAAAGACAGTAGCGTTCGTAGTGGACTAGGGGTTGAATCTAACTCAAATCAGAATCTAATGACGTGGTGAATGACAGTTGTGTGACAAGAAGCCATGTGAATGTCTTGGTGACCAGGTTGAGGTCATAGTTTGGACTACACAACACTCAATGTGTCAAAACAGAAAACTAAACATGACATACTGTATTTACAACTAAACCTCCTATAATAACTGCCTAAAACATGACATACTGTATTTACAACTAAACTTCCTATAATAACTGCCTAAAACATGACATACTGTATTTACAACTAAACTTCCTATAATAGCTGCCTAAAACATGACATACTGTATTTACAACTAAACTTCCTATAATAACTGCCTAAAACATGACATACTGTATTTACAACTAAACTTCCTATAATAACTGCCTAAATAACTGCCTAAAACATGACATACTGTATTTACAACTAAACTTCCTATAATAACTGAATAAATAACTGCCTAAAACATGACATACTGTATTTACAACTAAACTTCCTATAATAACTACCTAAAACATGACATACTGTATTTACAACTAAACTTCCTATAATAACTGCCTAAAACATGACATACTGTATTTACAACTAAACTTCTCTATAATAACTCTAATCTGCCTAAAACATGACATACTGTATTTACAACTAAACTTCCTATAATAACTGCCTAAATAACTGCCTAAAACATGACATACTGTATTTACAACTAAACTTCCTATAATAACTACCTAAAACATGACGTACTGTATTTAAAACTAAACTTCCTATAATAACTGCCTAAATAACTGCCTAAAACATGACATACTGTATTTACAACTAAACTTCCTATAATAACTGCCTATAATAACTGCCTAAAACATGACATACTGTATTTACAACTAAACTTCCTATAATAACTACCTAAAACATGACATACTGTATTTACAACTAAACTTCCTATAATAACTGCCTAAAACATGACATACTGTATTTACAACTAAACTTCCTATAATAACTGCCTATAATAACTGCCTAAAACATGACATACTGTATTTACAACTAAACTTCCTATAATAACTGCCTAAATAACTGCCTAAAACATGACATACTGTATTTACAACTAAACTTCCTATAATAACTACCTAAAACATGACATACTGTATTTACAACTAAACTTCCTATAATAACTGCCTAAATAACTGCCTAAAACATGACATACTGTATTTACAACTAAACTTCCTATAATAACTGAGCCTATAATAACTGCCTAAAACATGACATACTGTATTTACAACTAAACTTCCTATAATAACTACCTAAAACATGACATACTGTATTTACAACTAAACTTCCTATAATAACTTCCTAAAACATGACATACTGTATTTACAACTAAACTTCCTATAATAACTGCCTAAAACATGACGCACTGTATTTACAACTAAACTTCCTATAATAACTGCCTAAATAACTGCCTAAAACATGACGTACTGTATTTACAACTAAACTTCCTATAATAACTACCTAAAACATGACATACTGTATTTACAACTAAACTTCCTATAATAACTGCCTAATCACATGACATACTGTATTTACAACTAAACTTCCTATAATAACTGCCTAAATAACTGCCTAAAGCATGACGTACTGTATTTACAACTAAACTTCCTATAATAACTGCCTAAAACATGACATACTGTATTTACAACTAAACTTCCTATAATAACTGCCTAAAACATGACATACTGTATTTACAACTAAACTTCCTATAATAACTGCCTAAAACATGACATACTGTATTTACAACTAAACTTCCTATAATAACTGCCTAAAACATGACATACTGTATTTACAACTAAACTTCCTATAATAACTGCCTAAAACATGACATACTGTATTTACAACCAAACTTCCTATAATAACTGCCTAAAACATGACATACTGTATTTACAACTAAACTTGCTATAATAACTGAATAAATAACTACCTAAAACATAATATACTGTATTTACAACTAAACTTCCTATAATAACTGCCTAAAACATGACATACTGTATTTACAACTAAACTTCCTATAATAACTGCCTAAAACATGACATACCGTATTTACAAATAAACTTCCTATAATAACTGCCTAAATAACTGCCCTAAAACATGACATACTGTATTTACAACTAAACTTCCTATAATCTGCCTATAATAACTGCCTAAAACATGACATACTGTATTTACAACTAAACTTCCTATAATAACTGCCTAAATAACTGCCTAAAACATGACATACTGTATTTACAACTAAACATCCTATAATAACTGCCTAAATAACTGCCTAAAACATGACATACTGTATTTACAACTAAACTTCCTATAATAACTGCCTAAAACATGACATACTGTATTTACAACTAAACTTCCTACAATAACTGCCTAAATAACTGCCTAAAACATGACGTACTGTATTTACAACTAAACTTCCTATAATAACTGCCTAAATAACTGCCTAAAACATGACATACTGTATTTACAACTAAACTTCCTATAATAACTGCCTAAATAACTGCCTAAAACATGACATACTGTATTTACAACTAAACTGCCTATAATAACTGCCTAAAACATGACATACTGTATTTACAACTAAACTTCCTATAATAACTGCCTAAAACATGACATACTGTATTTACAACTAAACTTCCTATAATAACTACCTAAATAACTGCCTAAAACATGACATACTGTATTTACAACTAAACTTTCTATAATAACTGCCTAAAACATGACATACTGTATTTACAACTAAACTTCCTATAATAACTGCCTAAATAACTGCCTAAAACATGACATACTGTATTTACAACTAAACTTCCTATAATAACTGCCTAAATAACTGCCTAAAACATGACATACTGTATTTACAACTAAACTTTCTATAATAACTGCCTAAAACATGACATACTGTATTTACAACTAAACTTCCTATAATAACTGCCTAAATAACTGCCTAAAACATGACATACTGTATTTATAACTAAACTTCCTATAATAACTGCCCAAAACATGACATACTGTATTTACAACTAAACTTCCTATAATAACTGCCTAAATAACTGCCTAAAACATGACATACTGTATTTACAACTAAACTTTCTATAATAACTGCCTAAAACATGACATACTGTATTTACAACTAAACTTCCTATAATAACTGCCTAAATAACTGCCTAAAACATGACATACTGTATTTACAACTAAACTTCCTATAATAACTGCCTAAATAACTGCCTAAAACATGACATACTGTATTTACAACTAAACTTCCTATAATAACGGAATAAATAACTGCCTAAAACATGACATACTGTATTTACAACTAAACTTCCTATAATAACTACCTAAAACATGACATACTGTATTTACAACTAAACTTCCTATAATAACTGCCTAAATAACTGCCTAAAACATGACGTACTGTATTTACAACTAAACTTCCTATAATAACTTCCTAAAACATGACATACTGTATTTACAATTAAACTTCCTATAATAACTGCCTAAAACATGACGCACTGTATTTACAACTAAACTTCCTATAATAACTGCCTAAAGCCGCTAAACATGACGTACTGTATTTACAACTAAACTTCCTATAATAACTACCTAAAACATGACATACTGTATTTACAACTAAACTTCCTATAATAACTGCCTAAATAACTGGCTAAAACATGACATACTGTATTTACAACTAAACTTCCTATAATAACTGCCTAAAACATGACATACTGTATTTACAACTAAACTTCCTATAATAACTTCCTAAAACATGACATACTGTATTTACAACTAAACTTCCTCTAATAACTGCCTAAAACATGACATACTGTATTTACAACTAAACTTCCTATAATAACTGCCTATAATAACTGCCTAAAACATGACATACTGTATTTACAACTAAACTTCCTATAATAACTGCCTAAATAACTGCCTAAAACATGACATACTGTATTTACAACTAAACTTTCTATAATAACTGCCTAAAACATGACATACTGTATTTACAACTAAACTTCCTATAATAACTGCCTAAATAACTGCCTAAAACATGACATACTGTATTTACAACTAAACTTCCTATAATAACTGCCTAAATAACTGCCTAAAACATGACATACTGTATTTACAACTAAACTTTCTATAATAACTGCCTAAAACATGACATACTGTATTTACAACTAAACTTCCTATAATAACTGCCTAAATAACTGCCTAAAACATGACATACTGTATTTATAACTAAACTTCCTATAATAACTGCCTAAAACATGACATACTGTATTTATAACTAAACTTCCTATAATAACTGCCTAAAACATGACATACTGTATTTATAACTAAACTTCCTATAATAACTGCCTAAAACATGACATACTGTATTTACAACTAAACTTCCTATAATAACTGCCTAAAACATGACATACTGTATTTACAACTAAACTTCCTATAATAACTGCCTAAATAACTGCCTAAAACATGACATACTGTATTTACAACTAAACTTTCTATAATAACTGCCTAAAACATGACATACTGTATTTACAACTAAACTTCCCTATAATAACTGCCTAAATAACTGCCTAAAACATGACATACTGTATTTATAACTAAACTTCCTATAATAACTGCCTAAAACATGACATACTGTATTTATAACTAAACTTCCTATAATAACTGCCTAAAACATGACATACTGTATTTATAACTAAACTTCCTATAATAACTGCCTAAAACATGACATACTGTATTTACAACTAAACTTCCTATAATAACTGCCTAAAACATGACATACTGTATTTACAACTAAACCTCCTATAATAACTGCCTAAATAACTTCCTAAAAACCATACTGTATTTACAACTAAACTTCCTATAATAACTACCTAAAACATGACATACTGTATTTACAACTAAACTTCCTATAATAACTGCCTAAATAACTGCCTCAAACATGACATACTGTATTTACAACTAAACCTCCTATAATAACTTGCCTAAATAACTGCCTAAAACATGACATACTGTATTTACAACTAAACTTCCTATAATAACTTCCTAAAACATGACATACTGTATTTACAACTAAACTTCCTATAATAACTGCCTAAAACATGACGTACTGTATTTACAACTAAACTTCCTATAATAACTACCTAAATAACTGCCTAAAACATGACATACTGTATTTACAACTAATCTTCCTATAATAACTCCTAAAACATGACATACTGTATTTACAACTAAACTTCCTATAATAACTGCCTAAAACATGACATACTGTATTTACAACTAAACCTCCTATAATAACTGCCTAAATAACTGCCTAAAACATGACACACTGTATTTACAACTAAACTTCCTATAATAACTGCCTAATCTGACTAAAACATGACATACTGTATTTATAACTAAACTTCCTATAATAACTGCCTAAAACATGACATACTGTATTTATAACTAAACTTCCTATAATAACTGCCTAAAACATGACATACTGTATTTATAACTAAACTTCCTATAATAACTGCCTAAAACATGACATACTGTATTTACAACTAAACTTCCTATAATAACTTGCCTAAAACATGACATACTGTATTTACAACTAAACTTCCTATAATAACTGCCTAAATAACTGCCTAAAACATGACATACTGTATTTACAACTAAACTTTCTATAATAACTGCTTCTAAAACATGACATACTGTATTTACAACTAAACTTCCTATAATAACTGCCTAAATAACTGCCTAAAACATGACATACTGTATTTATAACTAAACTTCCTATAATAACTGCCTAAAACATGACATACTGTATTTATAACTAACCTTCCTATAATAACTGCCTAAAACATGACATACTGTATTTATAACTAAACTTCCTATAATAACTGCCTAAAACATGACATACTGTATTTACAACTAAACTTCCTATAATAACTGCCTAAAACATGACATACTGTATTTACAACTAAACCTCCTATAATAACTGCCTAAATAACTGCCTAAAACATGACATACTGTATTTACAACTAAACTTCCTATAATAACTACCTAAAACATGACATACTGTATTTACAACTAAACTTCCTATAATAACTGCCTAAATAACTGCCTAAAACATGACATACTGTATTTACAACTAAACCTCCTATAATAACTGCCTAAATAACTGCCTAAAACATGACATACTGTATTTACAACTAAACTTCCTATAATAACTTCCTAAAACATGACATACTGTATTTACAACTAAACTTCCTATAATAACTGCCTAAAACATGACGTACTGTATTTACAACTAAACTTCCTATAATAACTACCTAAATAACTGCCTAAAACATGACATACTGTATTTACAACTAAACTTCCTATAATAACTGCCTAAAACATGACATACTGTATTTACAACTAAACTTCCTATAATAACTGCCTAAAACATGACATACTGTATTTACAACTAAACCTCCTATAATAACTGCCTAAATAACTGCCTAAAACATGACACACTGTATTTACAACTAAACTTCCTATAATAACTTCCTAAATAACTGCCTAAAACATGACATACTGTATTTACAACTAAACTTCCTATAATAACTACCTAAAACATGACATACTGTATTTACAACTAAACTTCCTATAATAACTGCCTAAAACATGACATACTGTATTTACAACTAAACTTCCTATAATAACTTCCTAAATAACTGCCTAAAACATGACATACTGTATTTACAACTAAACTTCCTATAATAACTGCCTATAATAACTGCCTAAAACATGACATACTGTATTTACAACTAAACTTCCTATAATAACTGCCTAAAACATGACATACTGTATTTACAACTAAACTTCCTATAATAACTGCCTAAAACATGACATACTGTATTTATAACTAAACGTCCTATAATAACTGCCTAAAACATGACATACTGTATTTACAACTAAACTTCCTATAATAACTGCCTAAAACATGACATACTGTATTTACAACTAAACTTCCTATAATAACTGCCTAAAACATGACATACTGTATTTACAACTAAACTTCCTATAATAACTACCTAAATAACTGCCTAAAACATGACATACTGTATTTACAACTAAACTTCCTATAATAACTGCCTAAAACATGACATACTGTATTTACAACTAAACTTCCTATAATAACTGCCTAAACATACTGTATTTACAACAACTTTCTAATAACTGCCTAAAACATGACATACTGTATTTACAACTAAACTTCCTATAATAACTGCCTAAAACATGACGTACTGTATTTACAACTAAACTTCCTATAATAACTGCCTAAATAACTGCCTAAAACATGACATACTGTATTTTACAACTAAACTTCCTATAATAACTGCCTAAATAACTGCCTAAAACATGACATACTGTATTTACAACTAAACTTCCTATAATAACTGCCTAAAACATGACATACTGTATTTACAACTAAACTTCCTATAATAACTGCCTAAATAACTGCCTAAAACATGACACACTGTATTTACAACTAAACTTCCTATAATAACTGCCTAAATAACTGCCTAAAACATGACGTACTGTATTTACAACTAAACTTCCTATAATAACTGCCTAAATAACTGCCTAAAACATGACATACTGTATTTACAATTAAACTTCCTATAATAACTGCCTAAATAACTGCCTAAAACATGACATACTGTATTTACAACTAAACTTCCTATAATAACTGCCTAAATAACTGCCTAAAACATGACATACTGTATTTACAACTAAACTTCCTATAATAACTGCCTAAAACATGACATACTGTATTTACACACTAAACTTCCTATAATAACTGCCTAAATAACTGCCTAAAACATGACATACTGTATTTACAACTAAACTTCCTATAATAACTGCCTAAAACATGACATACTGTGTTTACAGCTAAACTTCCTATAATAACTGCCTAAACATGACGCTGTATTTACAACAAACTTTTAACTGCCTAAAACATGACATACTGTATTTACAACTAAACTTCCTATAATAACTCCTAAATAACTGCCTAAAACATGACATACTGTATTTACAACTAAACTTCCTATAATAACTGCCTAAAACTGCCTAAAACATGACGTACTGTATTTACAACTAAACTTCTCTATAATAACTGCCTAAAACATGACATACTGTATTTACAACTAAACTTCCTAATAATAACTGCCTAAAACATGACGTACTGTATTTACAACTAAACTTCCTATAATAACTGCCTAAAACATGACGTACTGTATTTACAACTAAACTTCCTATAATAACTACTGCCTAAAACATGACATACTGTATTTACAACTAAACTTCCTATAATAACTACCTAAACATCTAAAACATGACATACTGTATTTACAACTAAACTTCCTATAATAACTGCCTAAATAACTGCCTAAAACATGACACCTGTATTTACAACTAAAACTTCCTATAATAACTACTCTAAATAACTGCCTAAAACATGACATACTGTATTTACAACTAAACTTCCTATAATAACTACCTAAAACATGACATACTGTATTTACAACTAAACTTCCTATAATAACTGCCTAAAACATGACATACTGTATTTACAACTAAACTTCCTATAATAACTTCCTAAATAACTGCCTAAAACATGACATACTGTATTTACAACTAAACTTCCTATAATAACTGCCTATAATAACTGCCTAAAACATGACATACTGTATTTACAACTAAACTTCCTCTAATAACTGCCTAAAACATGACATACTGTATTTACAACTAAACTTCCTATAATAACTGCCTATAATAACTGCCTAAAACATGACATACTGTATTTACAACTAAACTTCCTATAATAACTGCCTAAATAACATGACATACGCGCCTGTATTTACAACTAAACTTTTCTATAATAACTGCCTAAAACATGACATACTGTATTTACAACTAAACTTCCTATAATAACTGCCTACTCATACTGTATTTACAATCTTCCTATATTAACTGCCTAAAACATGACATACTGTATTTACAACTAAACTTCCTATAATAACTGCCTAAATAACTGCCTAAAACATGACATACTGTATTTACAACTAAAACTTTCTACTAATAACTGCCTAAAACATGACATACTGTATTTACACTAAACTTCCTATAATAACTGCCTAAATTACTGCCTAAAACATGACATACTGTATTTACAACTAAACTCCCTATAATAACTGCCTAAAACATGACATACTGTATTTACAACTAAACTTCCTATAATAACTGCCCTAAAACATGACATACTGTATTTACAACTAAACTTCCTATAATAACTGCCTATGCTAAAACATGACATACTGTATTTACAACTAAACTTCCTATAATAACTGCCTAAATACCATGACATACTGTATTTATAACTAAACTTCCTATAATAAAACTGCTGTTTTCTCTATAATAACTGCCTAAAACATGACATACTGTATTTACAACTAAACTCCTCCTATAATAACTGCCTAAAACATGACACTACTGTATTTACAACTAAACCTTCCTTAATAACTGCCTAATAACTGCCTAAAACATGACATACTGTATTTACAACTAAACTTCCTATAATAACTACCTAAAACATGACATACTGTATTTACAACTAAACTTCCTATAATAACTGCCTCTAAAACATGACATACTGTATTTCATATCTAAACTTCCTATAATAACTGCCTAAAACATGACATACTGTATTTACAACTAAACTCACTGCATAATAACTGCCTAAAACATGACATACTGTATTTACAACTAAACTTCCCTATAATAACTGCCTAAAACATGACATACTGTATTTACAACTAAACTTCCTATAATAACTGCCTAAATAACTCCTAAGCAATATCTGTATCATAACTACCTGTAACAGCCTACTATAACTCTAAAAACATGACATACTGTATTTTTTACAACTAAACCTCCTATAATAACTGCCTAAATAACTGCCTAAACATGACATACATGTATTTACAACTAAACTTCTATAGTAACTGCCTAAAACATGACATACTGTATTTTTACAACTAAACTTCCTATAATAACTGCCTAAAACACGACATACTGTATTTATAACTAAACTCTACTATAATAACTGCCTAAAACATGACATACTGTATTTACAACTAAACTTCCTATAATAACTGCCTAAATACCCTAAAACATGACATACTGTATTTACAACTAAACTTCCCTTATAATAACTGCCTAAATAACTGCCTAAAACATGACATACTGTATTTACAACTAAACTCCTATAATAAACTGCCTAAAAGACATACTGTATTTACTACTCCTAAACTGCCTAAAACATGACATACTGTATTTACAACTAAACTTCCTATAATAACTGCCTAAAACATGACATACTGTATTTACAACTAAACTTCCTATAATAACTGCCTAAATACGCCAAAACATGACATACTGTATTTACAACTAAACTTCCTATAATAACCTATATCTAAAACATGACATACTGTATTTACAACTAAACTTCCTATAATAACTGCCTAAAACATGACATACTGTATTTACAAGCTAAACTTCCTATAATAACTGCCTAAATAACTGCCTAAAGCATGACACTACTGTATTTACAACTAAACTCCATAATAACTCCTAAATAACTGCCTAAAACATGACATACTGTATTTACAAAAACTTCCTATAATAACTTTGCCTAAAGAAAACACTGACGTACTGTATTTACTACCCTAAACTTTATAATAACTCAAGCCTAAATAACTGCCTAAGACATGACATACTGTATTTACAACTAAAACCTATAATAACTTCCTAAATAACACCACCTAAAACATGATATATTTGTATTTACAAATTGAACTATAATACCCCGCTCATACAAATCGGCCCTGAAACATGACATACTGTATTTACAACTAAAACTTCCTAAATAACCGCCTCAAACATGACATTACTGTGTTACAGCTACTTCCTATAATGCCTAAAACACGTGTCACTTTTTACAACTAGACTTCCTATAATAACTGCCTAAAACATGACATACATGTATTTACAACTTCAAACTTCCTATAATAACTGCCTAGATAACTGCTTAACCTACCTGTAAACATATGCTATTTACAATAACTTCTACAATAACTGCCTAAATAACGAAAACATGACATACTGTATTTACAACTAAACTTCCTCCTATAATAACTGCCTAAAACATGACATACTGTATTTACAACTAAACTTCCTATAATAACTACCTAAATATACTGCCTAAAACATGACATACTGTATTTACAACTAAACTTCCTATAATAACTGCCTAAAACATGACATACTGTATTTATAATAAACTTCCTATAATAACTGCCTTAAAACATGCACATACTGTATTTACAACTAAACTTCCTATAATAACTGCCTAAAAACATGACACACTGTATTTACAACCTAAACTTCCTATAATAACTGCCTAAAACATGACATACTGTATTTACAACTAAACTTCCTATAATAACTGCCACCCTAAAAACATGACATACTGTATTTACAACTAAACTTCCTATAATAACTACCTAAAACATGACATACTGTATTTACAAGCCTAAACTTCCTATAATAACTGCCTAAATAACTGCCTAAAACATGACATACTGTATTTACAACCAAACTCATAACTGCCTAAAATCTACTGTATTTACATAACTATAATACTTCCTAAAACACTGACCTACTGTATTTACAACTGAACTTCCCTAAATAACTGCCTAAAACATGACATACTGTATTTACAAGACTAAACTTCCCTATAATAACTGCCTAAAACATGACATACTGTATTTACAACTAAACTTCCTATAATAACTGCCTAAAACTGACATACTGTGTTTACAATAACTTCCTATAATAACTGCCTAAAAAGACATGACGTGTATTTACAACTAAACTCTCCTATAATAACTGCCTAAATAACATGACAACTGTATTTACAAATTACAAACTTCCTATAATAACTGCCTAAATAACTGCCTAAAACATGACATACTGTATTTATAACTAAACTACTATAATAACTGCCTAAAAATGACATTGTATTTACAACTAACTTCTATAATAACTGCCTAAAAACATGACATACTGTGTTTACTTCATACAACTGTATAAACTATAAATAACTGCCTAAAACATGACATACTGTATTTACAACTAAACTTCCCTATAACTAACTGCCTAAATAACTGCCTAAAACATGACATACTGTATTTACAACTAAACTTCCTATAATAACTGCCTAAAACATGACATACTGTATTTACAACTAAACTTCCTATAATAACTGCCTAAACTAAAACATGACATACTGTATTTATAACTAAACTTCTATAATAACTGCCTAAAACATGACATACTGTATTTACAACTAACCTTCCTATAATAACTGCCTAAAACATGACATACTGTATTTACAACTAAACTTCCTATAATAACTGCCTGGAAACATGACATACTGTATTTACAACTAAACTTCCTATACTGCCTAAAACATGACATACTGTATTTACAACTAAACTTCCTATAATAACTGCCTAAATAACTGCCTAAAACATGACATACTGTAGTTTACAACTAAACTTATAATAACTGCCTCAAAACATGACATACTGTATTTACAAACTAAACTTCCTATAATAACTGCCTAAATAACTGCCCAATACATGACATACTGTATTTACAACTAAACCTCCTATAATAACTGCCTAAATAACTGCCTAAAACATGACATACTGTATTTACAACTAAACTTCCTATATTTCAAAAACTGCTTTAACTAAACCCCCTAAAACATGACATACTGTATTTAACAACTAAACTTCCTATAATAACCGCCGCCAAATAACTGCCCTAAAACATGACATACTGTATTTATAACTAAACTTCCTATAATAACTGCCTAAAACATGACATACTGTATTTACAAACTAAACTTCCTATAATGCTGCCTAACGCGACATACTGTATTTACAACTAAACCTCCTATATCCTAAATAACTGCCTAAAACATGACACACTGTATTTACAACAACTTCCTATAATAACCTGCCTAAAACATGACATACTGTATTTACAACTAAACTCTATAATAACTGCCTAAAACATGACATACTGTATTTACAACTAAACTTCTATAATAACTGCCTAAAACACTGACATACTGTATTTACAGCAACTAAACTTTCTATAATAACTTCCTAAATAATGCCTAAAACATGATAATACTGTATTTACAATAAACTTCCTATAATAACACTGCCTAAAACTCCTAAAACGTGACATACTGTATTTACAACTAAACTTCCTATAATAACTTTATCTATTATTGCCTAAAATACTGCTCCTATAAACATGACATACTGTATTTACTACTATAAATAAATATATTCAAAATTCCTATAATACTACTGCCCTAAAACACATGACTTACTGTATTTACAACTAAACTTCCTATAATAACTTCCTAAAACATGCTTACTATACTGTGTATTTACGGAACTAAACTTCCTATAATTTTACGTGCCTACACTTCCACCCTGTATTTACAATAAAACCCTATAAATAAATCCCTCAAAAAAATTTGCTCTAAACAGATTAATACTGTATTACAAGACTAAAACTCCCCTAGATAACTGCTCAAAAATATGATATCCACTTATTACAATTCAAACTTCCTATAATATATTTTTTCTTACAGAAATAACATGCCTAGACATGACATACTGTATTTTACAACTAAACCTATAATAACTGCCTAAAAACATGACATACTGTATTTACAACTAAACTTCCTATAATAACTGCCCTAAATAACTGCCTAAAACATGACATACTGTATTTACAACTAAACTTCCTATAATAACTTCCTAAAACATGACATACTGTATTTACAACTAAAACTTCCTATAATAACTTCCCTAAATAACTGCCTAAAACATGACATACTGTATTTACAACTAAACTTCCTATAATAACTGCCTAAATACATGACATACTGTATTTACAACTAACTCTATGCGAATAACTGCCTAAAAACATGACATACATGTATTTACAACTAAACCTATAATAACTGCCATAATAACTGCCTAAAACACGACATACTGTATTTACAACTAAACTTCCTATAATAACACTGCCTACAAACATGACATACTGTATTTACAACTAAACTTCCTATAATAACTTGCTGCCTAAAACATGACATACTGTATTTACACTAAGCTTCCTAATAACTGCTTAAAAAACGACATACCTTTTACAATAAACTTCCTATAATAACGCCTAAAACATGACAACTGTATTTACAACTAAACTTCCTATAATAACTGCCTAAAACATGACATACTGTATTTACAACTAAACTTCCTATAATAACTGCTAAATAACTGCCTAAAACATGACATACTGTATTTACAACTAAACTTCCTATAATAACTGCCTAAAACATGACATACTGTATTTACAAATAGAACTTCCTATAATAACTGCCTAAATAACTGCCTAAAACATGACATACTGTATTTACAACTAAACTTCCTATAATAACTAAAACATGACATACTGTATTTACAACTAAACTTCCTATAATAACTGCCTAAAACATGACATACTGTATTTACAATAAACTTCCTATAATAGCTAGCCCTAAAACATGACATACTGTATTTACAATAAACTTCCTACTATAACTGCCTAAACATGACATACTGTATTTACAACTAAACTTCCTATAATAAGCTGCCTAAATAACTGCCTAAACATACTGTATTTACAACTAAACTTCCTATAATAACTGAACAAAAACATGAATACTGTATTTACAACTAACTTCCTATAATAACTGCCTAAAACATGACATACTGTATTTACAATAAACTTCCTATAATAACTGCCTAAAACATGACATACTGTATTTTACAACTAAACTTCCTATAATAACTTCCTAAAACCATAACATACTGTATTTACAACTAAACTTCCTATAATAACTGCCTAAAAACATGACGTACTGTATTTACAATAAACTTTTATAACTCCTAAATAACTGCCCACAAACATACTTACTGTATTTACAATCTTCCTATAATGTTACCTAAAGGCACTTTGACCATGCTGTATTACAACTCAACTATATATTTCTTTCACCTAAAACATACATACTGTATTTGCAACTAAAACTTCCTATAATAACTGCCTAAATAACTACCTAAGAACTATGTTTGTACTGTATTTACAGCTAAACTTCTATAATAACTGCCTAAATAAAACACACCTAAAACCATACTACTTATTTACCTATAATAACACAAATATTTACTTTAAACACATACATACTGTATTTACAATGACTTCCTATAATATTTACCTAAATAACTGCCTAAAACCTTACATACTGTATTTACAACTAAACTACTCTAATAACTGCTAAAACATACATATAATTACAACTAAACTTCCTATAATAACTCTAAATAACTGCCTAAAACACATTAACATGTTTACACTAACCCCACCATATTCTGCTAATAACTACTCTACCTACTGTATTACATTCAACCTTTATACACAAATAACTACTAAACACATACATACTGTATTTACAATAAACTTCCTATAATAACTGCCTAAATAACTGCCCAAAACATGATATACTGTATTTACAATAAACTCTATAATAACTCCTAAATAACGCCTAAACTGTACATACTGTATTTACAACTAAACTTCCTATAATATACTACCAAAATAACTGCTAAAAACACTGACATACTGTATTTACAACTAAACTTCCTATAATAACTGCCTAAAACACTGACACTTACTGTATTTCACAACTAAACTTCCTATAATAACTTTACCTAAATAACTGCCTAAAACATGACATACTGTATTTACAACTAAACTTCCTATAATAACTGCCTGGCTAACGCCAAAACATGACATACTGTATTTACAACTAAACTTCCTATAATAACTGTCCTAAAAACTATGACATACTGTATTTACAACTAAACTTCCTATAATGAACTGCCTAAAACTGCTACATGATACTGTATTTACAATCTAAACTATATAACCTTACTCCATACATACTGTATTTACCTATTCATCTTTATTTCATTCCTATAATATCTACCTAAGGCATGTGACATGCCTGGCATTTGCAATAGGCTTCTATATAATATCCTAAAGAACACTGACCCCTTTGTTACAGCCTAGAGCTTCCTATAATAGCTGCTAAACATACAGCCTGTGTTTACAACTAGGCTTCCTATAACTGCCTATAATAACTCTAAACACTTTACATTATTCTTTATATAATAAAGCTGCCTAAATGTGCCTAAAACATACATACTGTATTTACAACTCGACTTTCTATAATAACTCCTAAAACCTATTACTGTATTTACAGCTAAACACCTGTTAACTGCCTAAATAACTGCCTAAAACATACATCACTGTATTTACAACTAAACTTCCTATAATATCTTACAATAACTGCTAAATATGAGCGTCACTGTATTTACAACTAAATCTTCCTATACTCTTATTTACAACTAGCTTCTATACTCCCTAAATCTTCTAAACATACATCACTGTATTCACAGCTACTTCCTACCAATACTGCCTAAAGGTTTTCTCCTAAACTATACAACTAACTTTTTACTCCTAAATCTTTCATATCTAATTTACATCCTCTAAGCATACTACTGTATTTTCTCATTCCTTAATTTTGAGCACGCTGTATTTACAAATAAAGCTTCCTATAATGATGCCTAAAAGGCACGACATACTGTAATTTTACACCTAAACTTTCCTATAATAACTGCCTAAAACATGACATACTGTATTTACAATCTAAACGTCTATAATAACTGCCTAAAACATGACATACTGTATTTACAATAAATCCTATAATAACTGCCTAAAACATGACATACTGTATTTACAACCTAAACTTCCTATAAATAACTGCCTAAAACATGGACATACTGTATTTACAACTAAACTTTCTATAATAACTATTTGCCTAAACATGACATACTGTATTACAACTAAACTTCCTATAATAACTGCCTTGCACAACATGACATACTGTATTTACAACTAAACTTCCTATAATCTTCTGCCTAAAACATGATACTGTATTTACAACTAAACTTCCTATAATAACTGCCTAAATAACTGCCTAAAACATGACATACTGTATTTACAACTAAACTTCCTATAAACTGCCTAAATAACTGCCTAAAACATGACGTACTGTATTTACAACTAAAACTTCCTATAATAACTGCCTAAAACATGACATACTGTATTTACAACTAAACTTCCTATAATAACTGCCTAAATAACTGCCTAAAACATGACATACTGTATTTACAACTAAACTTATGGCTCCTTAATAACTACTAAAAACATACATATAGTATTTACAAAGCTAAACTTCCTATAATAACTGCCTAAAACACTGACATACTTGTATTTACAACTAAACTTCCTATAATAACTGCCTAAAACATGCCACATACTGTATTTACAACTAAACTTCTTAATAACTGCCTAAATAACTGCCCAAACATGACATACTGTATTTGCAACTAAAACTTCCTATAATAACTGCCTAAAACTGCCTAAAACTGATACTGTAATTACAACTAAACTTCCTGTACTAACTATAAATAACTGCCTCAAACATGACATACTGTATTTACACTAACTTCCATAATAACTCACTCTAAGACACTACAATACTGTATTTACAGCTAAACTTCCTATAATCACTAATATACTACAACGAGCTTCACTCTCAATTTCACTCCTGGCAACATACAATATGTCTTCTATATTCTTAAACATACATTGTATTACAACTCTTCCTCAATCGCCTAACATACTTTTTACAACTACTTCCTACTCAATATTACTTTCTTATTTACAATCTATAATACTATCGTATACCTGTATTTACAATAACTTCCTATAATATTTTATTGCCTAAAACATATAGCACTGTATTTACAACTAAGGCTTCCCTACTCATCAACTCCTTTTTACATATCTATTTACTACCTATATTACTCCTAAAAACCACATTTGTTACTAACTCCTTAATAACTTAAATTCTTATTTACTTCATAATATCTAAAACATGACATACTGTATTTACAAACTAAGCTTCCTATAATCTGCCTAACATACATACTGTATTTACAACTAAGCTTCCTATAATAACTGCCTAAATAACTGAAACATGACATCACTGTATTTACAACTAAACTTCCTATAATAACTGCCTAAAACATGACATACTGTATTTACAACTAAAACTTCCTATAATAACTGCCTAAAACATGACATACCTGTATTTACAACCTAAACTTTCTCTATAATAACTGTCCTAAAACACTGACGTACTGTATTTACAATAAACTTTCTATAATAACTGCCTAAAACATGACATACTGTATTTACAACTAAACTTCCTATAATAACTTCCTAAAACATGACGCATCTGTATTTACAACTAAACTTCCTATAATAACTGCCTAAATCTGCCTCAATGACATACTGTATTTACGGAACTAAACTTTTCTATAATAACTACCTAAAACATGACATACTGTGTTTACAAACTAACTTCCTATAATAACTGCCTAAAACATGACATACTGTATTTACAAATATAACTTCCTATAATAACTTACCTAAATTAATACTGCCTAAAATCTCTATTGACACACTGTATTTACAATTAAACTTCCTATAATTAACTACCTAAAAAACATGACACTACTGTGTTTTACAACTAAACTCCTATAATACTTTCTACTGCTCCTAAAACATGACATACTGTATTTACAACTAAAACTTCCTATAATAACTGCCTAAAACATGATATACTGTATTTACACCTAAACTTCCTATAATAACTCCTAAATACATAAAACATGACATACTGTATTTTACAACTAAACTTCTATAATAACTACCTAAAACACACATCACTGTATTTACAAGCTAAACTTCTATAATACTGCCATTTCCTTGCATTACATAACATCCTCCTATACAATGTATTTCCTACTAAAACACTACATATTATTTACACTAAACTCCTATAATAACTGCCTAAAACATGACATACTGTATTTATAACTAAACTTTCTATAATAACTGCCTAAAACATGACATACTGTATTTACAACTAAACTTCCTATAATAACTGCCTAAATAACTACCTAAAACATGACATACTGTATTTACAACTAAACTTCCTATAATAACTGCCTAAATAACTTATGACATACTGTATTTACAATAAACTTCCTATAATAACTGCCTAAATACAATGACATACTGTATTTACAAACTAAACTTCCTATAATCTCCTAAACTGCCTAAAACATGACATACTGTATTTACAACTAAACTTCCTATAATAACTGCCTAAAACATGACATACTGTATTTACACTAAACTCCTATAATACTTGCAAATAACTGCCTAAAAACTGACATACTGTATTTACAACTAAACTTTCTAATAACTGCCTAAAACACTGCTAACATTTTTACTGTATTATTACAACTAAACTTCCTATAATAACTGCCTAAATAACGCCTAAACATGACATACTGTATTTACAACTATCTATAATATAATGTGCCTAACATACATACTGTGATACACAGCCTATTCCTATAATAGCTACATAAAACATAGTAACCATCTGTATTTACAACTACGACTTCCTATAATACTAAATACATTTTTCTTTCTAAACTGCCTAAACATACTTACTGTATTTACACTACTTCCTATAATATTACTGAGATCTGTATTTACAGCTAAACTTCCTATAATAACTGCCTAGATAACAACTAAGCATACATACTGTATTACACTACTTCTATAATAACTGCCTAACATACTCTGTATTTACAGCCAAACTTCCTATCTTACTAACTTCCTAAACATATACTTTTTACACTCCCTATAATAACTACCTATTCATCATTTTTCCACAACTAAACTTCCTATAATAACCTGCCTATAATAACTGCCTAAAACATGACATACTGTATTTACAACTAAACTTCCTATAATAACTGCCTAAATAACTGCCTAAAAACATGACATACTGTATTTACAACTAAACTTTCCTATATATAACTCCTAAAACATGACATACTGTATTTACAACTAAACTTCCTATAATAACTGCCTAAATAACTGCCTAAAACATGACATACTGTATTTACAACTAAACTTCCTATAATAACTGCCTAAATAACTGCCTAAACACTGACACTGTATTTACAACTAAACTTCCTATAATAACCCTTGCCTAAATATGACTATAAAACATGACATACTGTATTTACAACTAAACTTCCATAATAACTGCCTAAATAACTGCCTAAACATGACATACTGTATTTACAACTAAACTTCCTATAATAACTGCCTAAAAAACATGACATACTGTATTTACAACTAAACTTCCTATAATAACGGAATAAATAACTGCCTAAAGCATGACATACTGTATTTACAATACTTCCTATAATATATCCTAAAACATGACATACTGTATTTACAACTAAACTATTCCTATAATAACTCGCCTAAAACATAACTGCCTAAACATGACGTACTGTATTTACAACTAAACTTCCTAATAACTTCTAAAAACATGACATACTGTATTTTACAACTAAACTTCCTATAATAACTGCCTAAAACATGACTGCCTGTATTTACAACTAACTTATAATAACCGCCTATAATAACTGCCTAAAACATGACATCCTGTATCTTACAACTAAACTTCCTATAATAACTACCTAAAACATGACCATACTGTATTTACAAACTAAACTTTCTATAATAACTGCCTAAAATCAACGACTATACTGTATTTACAACTAAACTTCTATAATACTGCCTAAATATCTGCCTAAAAACATGACTATACTTATTTACAACTAAACTCTATAATAATATCCTAAAACTGTGACATACTGTATTTACAACTAAACTTCTATAATAACTTCCTAAAATACAGAACATACCATCTGTATTTACAACTAAACTTCCTATAATACTCTCCTTAATAACTGCCTAAAACATGACATACTGTGTTTACAACCCTAAACTTCCTATAATAACTTCTGTCTTAACTACCTAAAACATGACATACCTGTATTTGCTAACCAAACTCGGGCCATACTTTTATAAACTGTCTATATAATCCGCCTAAAACATGACATACTGTATTTACAACTAAAGCTTTCTATAATAACTGCCTAAAACATGACATACTGTATTTACAACTAAACTTCCTATAATAACTGCCTAAATAACTGCCTAAAACATGACATACTGTATTTACAACTAAACTTCCTATAATAACTGCCTAAAACATGACGTACTGTATTTACAACTAAACTTCCTATAATAACTGCCTAAATAACTGCCTAAAACATGACATACTGTATTTACAACTAAACTTCCTATAATAACTGCCTATATAATTCCTAAAACACGACATACTGTATTTACAACTAAACTTCCATATAATAACTGCCCTAAAACATGACATGCACTGTATTTACAACTAAACTTCCTATAATAACTGCCTAAAACATGATACCTGTATTTACAATAAACTTTCTATAATAACTACCTAAAACATGACATACTGTATTTACAACTAACTTCCTATTATGACCCCCTAAACTACATATGTATTTACAACTAACTCTAAAACACTAAAATATATAAACATAATTATTTACAACTAACTATATATCTTTGCCCTACAGCCAATACTGCCTAACTGGGCCTTCTTATTTACAATAAACTTCCTATAATAACTGCCTAAAATAACACCTCAAAAACACATGATACTGTGTTACCAGCTCAGCTATATATTAATACTTTCAAATATTTATATAAAACATACATACTGTATTTACAGCTAGCTTCCTATAATAACTGCCTAAACACTGACTACTGTAATTTACTCTTCCCTATAATAACTACCTAAATAATTGCCTAATTCATTACTGTATATTCTATTTCACTTCTTATTTACAATAAACCTATAATAATTTTTACTACCTATACTCTAAATAACTCTAACTTACTGTTTTCATTTCTATAATAACCTAATACATGACATCTGTATTTACAACTACTTCCTATAATCTCTCTACTACATACTTAATTTACATTTTTTTTCCTAAAACATACATACCGTTTTACAACTAACTTCCTATAATAACTGCCTAAAACATACATCTGTATTTACACTACTTCCATATAATACTCCTAACTACTTATAACTTCTATTTGCCTAAAACATATACTGTTTTACAACTGCCTCCTATAATTACTGCCTAAATAACTACCTAAAACTCATACTTATTTACAAATAATTCCTATAAATCTGCCTACAATAATATCCTTATCTTATTTACCTTTCCTAAACCTAAATACTGCCTAAATTTTTTTTCCACAATACTACCCTATAATATGCCTAACAACTACTACTGTATTTCCCTAAATTCTAAATCCTGTATTTCCAGCCCTAGGCTTCCTATAATAACTACCTAAACATTATTTTATTCACACCTAAATTCCTATAATAACTATACAAATAACTACCTAACATACATTTTTACTACTTCCTATAATAACTGCCCTAAAGCAGCATGCTGTATTTACAACTATATAACTTTTAAATAACTACTAAAACATGGGCGTACTGTGTTCTCAAATACTTCCTATAATTCTAAAACATACATATGTATTTCCATATATTTGCTAACATGATTACTGTATTTACATATTTCCTATAATACTGCCTAAACGCTTATGTTTACAATGCTAAGCTTCCTATATTACCTAAGTCTTATTTTACACACTAAACTTCCTATAATAACTCAATAAAATGACAATATGTATTTGATTTTTTCCTATAATAATCTCTAAATACATTTTACACTAAACTTCCTATAATATCCTAAATAACTTCTAAACATAACCTATGTTTTACAGTCGCTTTATTAATCTAAAAGCTGACATACTGTATTACACTAACTTCCTATAATAATTCTTAAAACACTACTGTTTTACAACTAACTTCCTTAATTATATACATATTGTATTTACCTACTTTTTCCTTCTCAAACACTGACATACTTATTTACAACTAAACTTCCTATAATAACTCTAAATATTTAACTAAAACATACATACTGTATTTACAACTAAACTTCTATTACTGACCTAAAACTACAATACTGTATTTACCTAAACTTCTATAATATATACTGCCTAACATGACCTTTTATTTCACAGCTAAGGCTTCCTATAATAGCTACCTAAGGCATTACCCTGTTTGACAAACTACTTCCTATAATAGCTTTGCCTCAAAACCACTACGTACTGTATTTACAGCCCCTACTTCCTATAAATAACTCTGCCTAAAACATGACCATATGTATTTACATACTTCCTTTACTACCTAAAAAACTGCCTAAACATGACATACTGTATTTACAACCTATTCCTATAAATATTTCCTAAAACATCATCTGTTTTACATCTTCCTATAATTCACTAAATATGACAATACTGTATTTACAACTAAAGCTTCCTATAATATCTGCTAAAACCCATTTATTTACAATATTATAATCTTCAACATACCTATTTTACTCTATAATATTACTCTTTATTTCAATCTTCCTATAATAATCTTATCCAAATACTCACTTATTTCCTCTATAATCTAAAACATACATATGTTTACACTAAAACTTCCCTATAATAACTGCCTAAAACCATACATCACTATTATTTACAGTAAAACTTCCTATAATAACTACCTAAACATGAATATACATGTATTACAATACACTTTCTATAATACTCCTTAATATACATACTACTGTATTTACCTACTTTTCTCCTTACATTTATTTACACTACTAAAATCTATAATATTTCCTACATCTTTTTTCACACCTATTCTTCAACTTCTAAAATATCTAAAGAACATACTTACTGTATTACAACCTCTTTCTATAATTTTCACCTAAAAGCATCGTCTTATTTACACTACTTCCTATAATACAACAAAATTCTCTAACTTCCTAAATACTCACCTAAAACATGACATACTGTATTTACAATAAACTTCCTATAATAACTGCCTAAAACATACATACTGTATTTACAACTAAATCCCCTATAACTACCTAAATAACTGCCTAAAACATGACACACACTGTATTTACAACTAAACTTCCTATAATAACTACCTAAACATGACATACTGTATTTACAACTAAACTTCCTATAATAACTGCCTAAAACATGACATACTGTATTTACAACTAAACTTTCTACCTAATACCTGCCTAAAACATGACATACTGTATTTACAACTAAACTTCCCCTATAATACTAACTGCCTAAAACATGACATACTGTATTTACAACTAAACTTCCTATAATAACTGCCTAAAAACATGACATACTGTATTTACAACTAAACTTCCTATAATAACTGCCTATAATAACTGCCTAACATGACATACTGTATTTACAACTAAACTTCCTATAATAACTGCCTTAATAACTGCCTAAAACATGACATACTGTATTTACAACTAAACTTCCTATAATAACTGCCTAAAAACATGACATACTGTATTTACAACTAAACTTCCTATAATAACTGCCTAAATTACTTTCATAACTGCCTAAAACATGACATACTGTATTTACAACTAAACTTCCTATAATAACTGCCTAAATAACTCCTAAAACATGACGTACTGTATTTACAACTAAACTTCCTATAATAACTGCCTAAATAACTGCCTAAAACATGACATACTGTATTTACAACTAAACTTCCTATAATAACTGCCTAAATAACTGCCTAAAACATGACATACTGTATTTACAACTAAACTTCCTATAATAACTGCCTAAAACATGACATACTGTATTTACAACTAAACTTCCTATAATAACTGCCTTAAATAACTGCCTAAAACATGATACTGTATTTACAACTAAACTTCCTATAATACGAAGCCTAAAACACTGACATACTGTATTTACAACTAAACTTCCTATAATAACTACCTAAAACATGACATACTGTATTTACAACTAAACTTCCTATAATAACTGCCTAAAAACTATACTGACTAGATTACAACTCTATAACTTCTATAATAACTGCCTAAAACATGACATACTGTATTACAACTAAACTTCCTATAATAATCTGCCTAAAACACCTGACATACTGTATTTACAACTAAACTTCCTATAATAACTGCCTAAATAACTGCCCAAAACATGACATACTGTGTTTACAACTACAACTTCCTATAATAACTACAAGTATTTGCCTAAAACATGACATACTGTATTTACAACTAAACTCTATAATAACTGCCTAAAACATGACATTACTGTATTTACATAATCTTTTTACCTAAATGTTCTCTGGCCTTGTTTTCTACTAAAGGCTTCCTATAATAGCTGCCTAAAAACTGCCTAAAACATGCTGTATTTACATTGCTTCCACAATATTAACTACTAAATCATTTGTATTCCCTATATGTTCATATACTATCATTTACACTAAAAATAAATCCAACCCATACTTATTATTAGCCTAAACTTTTCCTAACATAATTCATTAAATTTATTATATTTACTATTCCTATAATACTTCCTAACTTTACTTTATTTTACACTAAAACTTCTATAATACACTCAATTTCCTATAAATTTCTATAATAACTCCTAAAACAATACTGTAATTACACAATAATTCCTAAATTCCTTCTGCCTAAAACATACAATACTGTATTTACAAGTTAAACTTCCTATAATAGCTACTAAATACTCCTAAAAACTTATTTCTGTATTTACAATAATTCCTATAATAACTACCTAATATTTATTTACAGCTAGTTGCTGTCTTACTATAATACTCTAAAGCATGAACTCACTGTATTTCAACTAATTCCTATATACTACCTAACTTAGCTGACATACTGTATTTACAACTAAACTTCCTATAATAACTGCCTAAAACATGACATACTGTATTTACAAACTAAACTTCCTATAATAACTACCTAACTAACATGACATACTGTATTTACAACTAAACTTCCTATAAAACTGCCTAAATAACTGCCTAAAAACATGACTTACTGTATTTTACAACTAAACTTCCATAATAACTGCCTAAGAAAACATGACATATCTGTGTTTTACAACTAAACTTCCTATAATATTTACAGCCTAAATAACTGCCTTAAAATGACACATACTGTATTTACAGCTAACCAACTTCCTATAATAACTAGCCTAAATAACTGCCTAAAAACATGACATACTGTATTTACAACTAAACCTCCATAATAACTGCCTAAAACATGACCTATATATTGCATTTTAATAACTACCCGGAATAAATAACTGCCTAAAACATGACATACTGTATTTACAACTAAACTTCCTATAATATGCACTAATAATAACTGCATAGACATACCATCTGTATTTACAACTAAACTCCTATAATAACTCCCTTTCCTTCATACTGTATTTACAACTGACTTCTATAATTGCAATACAATAACGTGCCTAAAATCTCTCTTATTTACAATAAACTTCCTATAATAACTACCTAAATATACATGACATATGTATTTACAATAAATTCCATAATCTGCTAAATAACTGCCTAAAAGCAAGACATACTGTATTTACCAACTCAACTTCCTATATTATCACCACCTCATGTTTTACAATATATTTTTTTTTTTACCTATTCCTAAAAACATACTCACTGTATTTACAACTAAACTTCCTATAATTGCACATAAAACTATACCTACTGTATTTACAGCTAAACTTCCTATATTAACTACCTAAGACATGACATCACTGTGTTACAGCTAAGCTCCATATAATGCTCTACATAATCTCTCTTATTTACAGCTAGCACCCTACCATAGCTGCGCTAATGAGCCAGCTAATATACATTTTTTACAGCTTCAAACTTCCTATAATAACTGCCTAAAACATGACATACTGTATTTACAACTAAACTTCCTATAATAACTTTACCTAAAACATGACTTACTGTATTTACAACTAAACTTCCTAAATAACTGCCTAAATAACTGCCTAAAACATGACATACTGTATTTACAACTAAACTTCCTATAATAACTACCTAAAACATGACATACTGTATTTACATTTTTACTAAACTTCCTTATCTAATAACTGCCTAAAACATGACATACTGTATTTACAACTAAACTTCCTATAATAACTGCCTATAACTGCCTAAAACATGACATACTGTATTTACAACCCAAACTTTCTCTAATAACTACCTAAAACATGACATACTGTATTTACAACTAAACTTCTATAATAACTGCCTAAAACATGACATACTGTATTTACAACTAAACTTCCTATAATAACTGCCTAAAACATGACATACTGTATTTACAACTAAACTTCCTATAATAGCTCGCCTAAATAACTGCCTAAAACATGACATACTGTATTTACAACTAAACTTCCTATAATAACTGCCTAAATAACTGCCTAAAACATGACATACTGTATTTACAACTAAACTTTCTATAATAACTGCCTAAACAAACATGACGTACTGTATTTACAACTAAACTTCTTAATGCTTAACGGCATATCCTTTTTTCAATAACTGCCTAAAACATGACACACTGTGTTTACAACTAACTTTCTATAATAACTACCTAAAACATGACATACTGTATTTACAACTAAACTTCTTTCTATAATCCCCCTAACTGATACTGTATTACAATAAGCTCATTGCCTAAAACATGACGTCACTATTTACAACTAAACTTCCTATAATAACTGCCTAAAACATGACATACGTGTATTTACAACTAAACTTCCTATAATAACTGCCTAAACATGACATACTGTATTTACAATAAACTTCCTATAATAACTGTCCTAAATAACTGCCTAAATGCGTACTGTATTTACTAAACTTCATAATAACTCCTAAGACACACTGTATTTACAACTAAACTTCCTATAATAACTGCCTAAAACATGACATACTGTATTTACAACTAAACTTCCTATAATAACTGCCTAAAAACATGACATACTGTATTTTACAACTAAACTTCCTATAATAACTGCCTAAAACATGACATACTGTATTTACAACTAAACTTCCTATAATAACCGCCTATAATAACTGCCTAAAACATGACATACTGTATTTACAACTAAACTTCCTATAATAACTGCCTATATAACCTAAAACATGACATACTGTATTTACAACTAAACTTCCTATAATAACTGCCTAAATAACTGCCTAAAACATGACATACTGTTTTACAACTAAACTTCCTATAATAACTCCTAAAACATGACTACTGTATTTACAACTAAACTTCCTATAATAACTGCCTTAATAACTGCCTAAAACATGACATACTGTATTTACAACTAAACTTCCTATAATAACTGCCTAAAACATGACATACTGTATTTCAACTAAACTTCCTATAATAACTACCTAAAACATGCTATGTATTTACAACTAAACTTCCTATAATAACTACCTAAACTCCTTTACTGCTTTTTACAATAAACTTCTATATTTACCTAAAACATACCTACTGTATTTACTCCTAAACTCCTATAATAACGCCTAAAACATGACATACTGTATTTACAACTAAACTTCCTATAATAACTGCCTAAAACATGACATACTGTATTTACAACTAAACTTCCTATAATAACTGCCTAAAACATGACATACTGTATTTACAACTAAACTTTTATAATAACTTGCCTAAATAACTGCCTAAAACATGACATACTGTATTTACAACTAAACTTCCTATAATAACTGCCTAAATAACTGCCTAAAACATGACATACTGTATTTACAACTAAACTTCCTATAATAACGGCTACTGCCTAAAACATGACATACTGTATTTACAACTAAACTTCCTATAATAACTCTAGCCTGTCTTTACCTTTACTAATAACTGCCTAAAACATGACATACTGTATTTACAACTAAACTTCCTATAATAACTGCCTAAAACATGACATACTGTATTTACAACTAAACTTCCTATAATAACTGCCTAAAACATGACATACTGTATTTACAACTAAACTTCCTATAATAACTGCCTAAAGAACATGGATACATATCTGTATTTACAACTAAACTTCCTATAATAACTGCCTAAAACATGACATCTGTACTTTACAACTAAACTTCCTATAATAACTGCCTAAGCATGACTCCTTCCTAATAACTGCCTAAAACATGACATACTGTATTTACAAGCTAAACTTTATAATAACTGTAATAACGCTAAAACATGACAATACTGTATTTACAACTAAACTTGTAATAACTGCCTAAATAATAAAACATGACATACTGTATTTACAACTAAACTTCCTATAATAACTGCCTAAAACATGACATACTTTTATCCTATAATAACACTTCTCACAATACTGCCCTAAACATACTGTATTTACACTACTTCCTATATTACTGCCTAAACATACATACTGTATTTACAACTAACTTCCTATAATAACTGCCTATAATAACTGCCTAAAATATGACGTACTGTATTTACAACTAAACCCTATAATAACTGCCTAAAACATGACATACTGTATTTACAACTAAACTTCCCTATAATAACTGCCTAAAACATGACATACTGTATTTACAACTAAACCTTCTATAATAATTGCCTAAAACAGGCGTACCTGTATTTACAACTACTTATTGCCTAAATAACTGCCTAAAACATGACATACTGTATTTACAACTAAACTTCCTATAATAACTGCCTAAATAACTGCCTAAAACATGACATACTGTATTTACAACTAAACTTCCTATAATAACGTAACTGCCTAAAACATGACATACTGTATTTACAACTAAACTTCCTATAATAACTGCCTAAATTCCACACGACATACTGTATTTACAACTAAACTTCCTATAATAACTTCCTAAAACATGACATACTGTATTTACAACTAAACTTCCTATAATAACTGCCTAAAACATGACATACTGTATTTACAACTAAACTTCCTATAATAACTACCTAAACATGACATACTGTATTTACAACTAAACTTCCTATAATAACTGCCTAAAACATGACATACTGTATTTACAACTAAACTATCCTATAATAACTCTGCCTAAAACATGACATACTGTATTTACAACTAAACTTCCTATAATAACTGCCTAAAACATGCATATGTATTTACAACTAAACTATATACTGCCTAAAACATGACATACTGTATTTACAACTAAACTTCCTATAATAACTGCCTAAAACATGACATACTGTATTTACAACTAAACTTCCTATAATAACTGCCTAAATAACTGCCTAAAACATGACATACTGTATTTACAACCTAAATTCCTATAACTTTGCCTAAATAACTGCCTAAAACATGACATACTGTATTTACAACTAAACTCTCATAATAACTGCCTAAATATGCCTAAGACATACTGTTATTTACAACTAAACTTCCTATAATAACTACCTAAATATGCCTAAAACATGACATACTGTATTTACAACTAAACTTCCTATAATAACTTCCTATAATAACTGCCTAAAACATGACATACTGTATTTACAACTAAACTTCCTATAATAACTACCTAAATAACTGCCTAAAACATGACATACTGTATTTACAACTAAACTTCCTATAATAACTGCCTAAAACATGACATACTGTATTTACAACTAAACTCATAATAACTGCCTAAATAACTGCCTAAAACGTGACTGTATTTACAACTAAACTTCCTATAATAACTAATTCCTAAATAACTGCCTAAAACGTATTACCTGTATTTACAACTAAACTTCCTATAATAACTGCCTAAATAACTGCCTAAAACATGACATACTGTATTTACAACTAAACTTCCTATAATAACTCCTACTCAAAACATGACATACTGTATTTACAACTAAACTTCCTATAATAACTGCCCTAAAACATGACATACTGTATTTACAACTAAACTTCCTATAATAACTTGCCTAAAACATGGACACACTGTATTTACAACTAAACTTCCTATAACTACCCTAAAACATGACATACTGTATTTACAACTAAACTTCCTATAATAACTGCCTAAAACATGACATACTGTATTTACAACTAAACTTCCTATAATAACTGCCTAGAAACATGACATGTGTTTACAACTAAACTTCCTATAATAACTGCCTAAATAACTGCCTAAAACATGACATACTGTATTTACAACTAAACTTCCTATAATAACTGCCTAAAACATGACATACTGTATTTACAACCTAAACTCTAAATATCTCCCAACGATAAATAACTGCCTAAAGACATGACATACTGTATTTACAACTTTCTAAATTCTGCCTATAATAACTGCCTAAAACATGACGTACTGTATTTACAACTAAACTTCCTATAATAACTGCCCTAAATAACTGCCTAAAACATGACATACTGTATTTTACAACTAAACTTCCTATAATAACTGCACTGAAACATGACATACTGTATTTACAACCAAACTTCCTATAATAACTGCCTAAATAACTGCCTAAAACATGACACACTGTATTTACAACTAAACTTCCTATAATAACTGCCTTAATAACTGCCTAAAACATGACATACTGTATTTACAACTAAACTTCCTATAATAACTGCCTAAAACGACATACTGTATTTACAACCAAAACTCCTATAATAACTGCCTAAAACATGACATACTGTCACGAGTTGCTAAGCCAGAACCCAGAAGCAGACCAGGACAAGGTAGTTGAAACGAAGGTGAGGTTATTACAAATTCAAGAGTGATGCTGAATAATCCAGGGAACAGAGCGGGCGGCGTTGATTAGTTGTTGGGGGTGCAGTGGTTGATCCCATCCTGGGTCGGCAGCCGCCGACCACCAGGCAGAGGTTGGATGAAGGTTCCGGACGGTGACTGCAGATGGAACAAAACGGGGGTAAGTAAGCAACAACCAACAAGGTGCAAAAACAACAAAACTAACGCTAGGCTCTAAGACTGATACTCTGGTAAACCTACTGTTCATGGCTAACGATCCGGCAGGGAATGGATGTTAGGCCAGAGCCTAAGAAGGGTGATGATCAGGACCAGGTGTGCAGATTGCTGATGGGATGCAGGTGCGGAAATCAAGAGAGCTCCCCGAGCGTTCCCGAACCCTCGGGAAACTGGAGATCACGAACAGAAAAACTAGTCACCAGACAGGACCCGACTCAGACTGCCGGGATCGTTACAGTACCCCCCCCGACGAACGCCACCGGGCGGACTCCCCGGAGCGCCAGGATGGAGGCGGTAGAAGTCACTGATGAGGTCAGCATCCAGGACCTGTCGCGCGGAATCCAACTCCTCTCTTCAGGACCATACCCCTCCCAGTCCACGAGATACTGGAAACCCCGGCCCCGCCGTCTGGAATCCATGATGCGACGCACCGTGTAGGCAGGACCACCTCCGATCATCCGAGGAGGAGGAGGAGGAGGCGGAGGAGGCAACAGAGGACTGAGGAAAACAGGCTTGAGGCAGGAGACATGAAAGGTGGGATGGACTCTGAGCGTCTCGGGAGTTTGAGTCGAACTGCCACCGGATTGATCACCTTCTCCACCACAAACGGACCAATGAACTTTTGCAACAACTTCCTAGACTCAGTCCGTAACGGAAGATCCCGTGTGGCCAACCAGACCCTATCTCCGATGGAATAGGTGGGAGCGGGATCCGGCGACGATTCGCCTGGAGCTGATACCGGTCCGAAACTCTAAGGAGTGCCTTTCTGGCCCGATGCCAGGTCCGGTGGCAACGACGAATATGGGCCTGAACAGAAGGCACTGAGAGCTCCTTCTCCTGAGAAGGGAACAGGGGAGGTTGGTAGCCATACAGGCACTGGAAGGGAGACATCCCAGTGGCAGATGTAGGGAGAGTATTGTGGGCATACTCAACCCAAGGCAACTGAGAGACCCAGGAGGTGGGGTTGGAAGAGACCAGGCAGCGTAGCGTGGATTCCATCTTCTGGTTGGCTCTCTCCGCCTGACCATTGGATTGGGGGTGAAAACCCGATGTGAGACTGACTGTAGCTCCAATGGCCAAACAGAAGGACTTCCAGACAGCAGAGGTGAACTGAGGGCCACGGTCGGAAACGATATCACTGGGCAAACCGTGGACCCTGAAAACCTCCCTAACCAGGATCTCGGACGTCTCCGAGGCAGAGGGAAGCTTGGCAATTGGCACAAAGTGGGCGAACTTGCTGAATCTGTCCACGATAGTCAGAACGACCGTGTTCCCCTCAGAAGCGGGCAACCCAGTGACGAAGTCCAGGGCCAGATGCGACCATGGTCGCGGGGAATAGGAAGGGGGTGAAGTAGTCCAGAGCTGGGCCGATTGGTACTCTTATTCTGCGCACACACTGGACAGGCAGCAACAAAACCCCGAGTATCCTCGGCCATGGCAGGCCACCAAAAACGTCTGCGAAGAAACGCCATTGTCCGAGCCACGCCAGGGTGACAAGCCATCTTGCTGGCGTGGGACCATTTGAGGACAGCAGGACGAACCGACTCAGGCACAAACAACCGACCGGGTGGACCGTTACCGGGACCGGGCTGAGTCCGAAGGGCCGCCAGCACCTCCTCCTCAATCTTCCACATAACTGCTCCCACGACGCAGTTCCGGGGAGAATTGTCTCGGTCTTGGACCCACTCTCCTCCGTCTTGGAGAACATCCGGGACAAGGCGTCCGCCTTGCCGTTCTTAGATCCAGGTCGGAACGTCAGGGAAAACTTGAATCGTCCGAAAAACAACGCCCACCTGGCCTGACGGGAGTTGAGACGTTTAGCCGATTGCACGTAAGCAAGATTCTTGTGGTCAGTCCAGACAATAAACGGTTGCTCCGCCCCCTCCAACCAGTGGCGCCACTCCTCCAAGGCAAGTTTCACCGCGAGAAGCTCCCGGTTACCCACATCGTAATTCCTCTCCGCAGGCGAAAGCCGAGAGTAGTAGGCGCAGGGATGGAGTTTACTGTCCGTGGAGCATCGCTGCGACAGGATGGCGCCAACTCCCACATCAGACGCGTCCACTTCAACGACGAACTGACGGGCCGTGTCCGGTTGAGAGAGAATCGGTGCGTTAGTGAATCGCCTCTTCAAATCCAGAAACGCTTCGATCCGCCTCCGGATTCCACTTGAAGGTCCTGATACTGGAAGTCAAGGCAGTTAACGGAGCGGCCACACGGCTGTAATCCCCGGATGAATCTGCGGTAGAAATTCGCAAACCCCAAAAATCTCTGGAGCTGCAATCTCGTACCGGGCTGGGCCCATTCCAGAACCGCTCTAACCTTCTCCTGGTCCATCCTAATCTCTCCCCTGGAGATGATGTACCCGAGAAAGGATGTCGTGTGGGCGTGAAACTCGCACTTCTCGGCCTTCACGAACAGGCGATTCTCCAACAATCGCTGCAGAACCTGCCGGACATGCTGGACGTGGTCGGAAGGTTCCTTCGAGAAGATCAGAATGTCATCCAGGTAAACAAACACAAAGAGACCGATCATATCTCTCAGGACGCCGTTCACCATACTCTGGAATACCGCTGGAGCATTGGTCAGTCCAAACGGCATCACCTGATACTCGGTGACCCATCGGTGTATTGAAACCCGTCAACCACTCGTCCCCCCTCTGATCCCGGACCATGTGATACGCATTGCGTAGGTCTAGCTTGGTGAACACCGTAGCACCCTGTAAGGAGTCGAAGGCAGAACTCATCAAGGGCAGGGGATACTTGTTCTTGACCGTGATGTCATTCAACCCCCGATAATCAATACACGGTCGAAGAGGCCATCCTTCTTACCCACCAAGAAGAATCCTGCCCCCAGGGGTGATGACGAGGGACGAACGAGACCAGCAGCTAGGGACTCCTTGATGTAGGTCTCCAAAGCCTCACGTTCAGGTCGGGAGATACTGTATAACCTTCCCCTTGGGGTAGACAGCTCCAGGGAACAGGTTGATGGCACAATCATATGGTCGGTGGGGAGGGAGTGACAGAGCCTTCTGCTTACTGAAAACTTCCCCAAATCGTGATATGTCTCGGGAACCAGGGACAAATCTGGGGGTTTAGCCTCAATCACCTGACTGGGAACCGAATGGGGGCAGGCAGTCTTGAGACAGTTAGCATGACAATCAAGGCTCCAACTCGTTACCTTGCCCGTCACCCAATCGAACGTGGGATTGTGTTCCTTCAGCCAGGGGTATCCAAGGACCAGAGGAACATGGGAAGACGGCAGAATGAAGAATGAAATCATCTCAGAATGATTCCCGACAACCGCATCTTAACCGGTTCAGTCCTCATCGTGATACGTGCCAGACTACTGCCGTTCAGAGTGGCCGCTTCAATGGCTTCCGGCAATTGCTCCTTGGAAAGCCCCAGCTGTTCCACCAACTCGGCATCAAGAAAGCTTCCATCGGCACCTGGAATCGATAAAAGCGTTAATCGCTAAGCTCTGATTCCTGTTCACAAGGGTAGCCGGGAAGCGGGTCTGACAGAGGTACTGAGAGGTTGAAACTGGCTCGCTAAAAGTCCTCCCAACTTTAGCGAGCCGGGCAGTTTGACGACCGCCGGGAACAAGTGGAGATGTAATGTCCCGAGCTACCACAGTAGAGGCAGCAGTTGGTCTTACGTCTATGTTGACGCTCCTCCTTGGTTAACCCGTGCCGCCCCACTTGCATGGGTTCAGAATCGGGAGAGAGGACCTCTCCACTAATCCTTTGTGGTGGAGAATGATCGACGTGTTCTGGTCCACCACCCGACCCGACTGGGAACTGAGAAGCTGATCGATTGGACGGACCCCATTGCTTCTCCCTCCTTCGCTCTCGGACTCGATTATCCACCCGAATAGACAAGGCTACCAAGCTGTCCAGGTCACTAGGCTCCGGATAGGAGATCAACTCATCCTTGAGCTGCTCCGACAGACCCTGGTAAAAGGCAGCTTGCAGAGACTCCTCGTTCCACCCACTCTCCACAGCCAACGTCTTGAACTCGATCATGAAGTCGGCCACGCTACGAGTTCCTTGGTGAAGCGAAAACAGGCGCCTAGCTGCGTCCCTCCCTCGGACGGAATGGTCGAAGAGCTTCCTCATCTCGGCCGTGAACCCCTGGTATGAAGCCATGCAGGGGTCTTGTCGTTCCCAAACGGCTGAAGCCCACTCCAGCGCCGACCACGCAGCAACGCAATCACAAAGGCTATCCTAGCCTTGTCTGTGGCATAAGAGTAGGGCTGTAGATCGAACACTAATCCACACTGCATAAGGAAGGAACGGCATCTTCCCAGCTCCCCCTCATATTTATCCGGCGTCGGAACCTTGGGCTCACGGAAGGACACAGCTCCAGAAGCGGCAGGCGAGATGGGTGAAACCGGTAGTGGATCCTCCACCGGAAACTTGCGTTGGTTCTGGGACCTCCGTCAGACCGGTAGAAAGGTTCCCGAACTGACAACGCGATCTCCTGTAGTACCGTGCTATGATGGCCCAACATCTTCTCCTGATGGGTAATGGCATGGCGAACAGAGTCCAGGTCCGCTGGGTTCATTACTGGCCGGATCGTTCTGTCACGAAAGTTGCTAAGCCAGAACCCAGAAGCAGACCAGGACAAGGTAAGTTGAAACGAAGGTGAGTGTTTATTACAAATTCAAGAGTGATGCTGAATAATCCAGGGAACAGAGCGGGCGGCGTTGATTAGTTGTTGGGGGTGCAGTGGTTGATCCCATCCTGTCGGCAGCCGCCACCACCAGGCAGAGGTTGGATGAAGGTTCCGGACGGGTGACTGCAGATGGAACAAAACGGGGGTAAGTAAGCAACAACCAACAAGGTGCAAAAACAACAAAACTAACGCTAGGCTCTAAGACTGATACTCTGGTAAACCTACTGTTCATGGCTAACGATCCGGCAGGGAATGGATGTTAGGCCAGAGCCTAAGAAGGGTGATGATCAGGACCAGGTGTGCAGATTGCTGATGGGATGCAGGTGCGGAAATCAAGAGAGCTCCCGGAGCGTTCCCCGAACCTCGGGAAACTGGAGATCACGAACAGAAAAACTAGTCACCAGACAGGACCCGACTCAGACTGCCGGGATCGTTACACATACTGTATTTACAACTAAACTTTCTATAATAACTGCCTAAAACATGACATACTGTATTTACAACTAAACTTTCTATAATAACTGCCTAAAACATGACATACTGTATTTACAACTAAACTTTCTATAATAACTGCCTAAAAACATGACATACTGTATTTATAACTAAACTTCCTATAATAACTGCCTAAAACATGACATACTGTATTTACAACTAAACTTTCTATAATAACTGCCTAAAACATGACATACTGTATTTACAACTAAACGTTCTATAATAACTGCCTAAAACATGACATACTGTATTTACAACTAAACTTTCTATAATAACTGCCTAAAACATGACATACTGTATTTACAACTAAACTTTCTATAATAACTGCCTAAAACATGACATACTGTATTTACAACTAAACTTTCTATAATAACTGCCTAAAACATGACATACTGTATTTACAACTAAACTTTCTATAATAACTGCCTAAAACATGACATACTGTATTTATAACTAAACTTCCTATAATAACTGCCTAAAACATGACATACTGTATTTACAACTAAACTTTCTATAATAACTGCCTAAAACATGACATACTGTATTTACAACTAAACTTTCTATAATAACTGCCTAAAACATGACATACTGTATTTACAACTAAACTTTCTATAATAACTGCCTAAAACATGACATACTGTATTTACAACTAAACTTTCTATAATAACTGCCTAAAACATGACATACTGTATTTACAACTAAACTTCCTATAATAACTGCCTAAAACATGACATACTGTATTTACAACTAAACTTTCTATAATAACTGCCTAAAACATGACATACTGTATTTACAACTAAACTTTCTATAATAACTGCCTAAAACATGACATACTGTATTTACAACTAAACTTCCTATAATAACTGCCTAAAATATGACATACTGTATTTACAACTAAACTTCCTATAATAACTGCCTTAATAACTGCCTAAAACATGACATACTGTATTTACAACTAAACTTCCTATAATAACTGCCTAAAACATGACATACTGTATTTACAACTAAACTTCCTATAATAACTGCCTAAAACATGACATACTGTATTTACAACTAAACTTTCTATAATAACTGCCTAAAACATGACATACTGTATTTACAACTAAACTTTCTATAATAACTGCCTAAAACATGACATACTGTATTTACAACTAAACTTTCTATAATAACTGCCTAAAACATGACATACTGTATTTATAACTAAACTTCCTATAATAACTGCCTAAAACATGACATACTGTATTTACAACTAAACTTTCTATAATAACTGCCTAAAACATGACATACTGTATTTACAACTAAACTTCCTATAATAACTGCCTAAATAACTAAAACATGACATACTGTATTTACAACTAAACTTCCTATAATAACTGCCTAAAACATGACATACTGTATTTACAACTAAACTTCCTATAATAACTGCCTAAAACATGACATACTGTATTTACAACTAAACTTCCTATAATAACTGCCTTAATAACTGCCTAAAACATGACATACTGTATTTACAACTAAACTTCCTATAATAACTGCCTAAAACATGACATACTGTATTTACAACTAAACTTCCTATAATAACTGCCTTAATAACTGCCTAAAACATGACATACTGTATTTACAACTAAACCTCCTATAATAACTGCCTTAATAACTGCCTAAAACATGACATACTGTATTTACAACTAAACTTCCTATAATAACTCCTAAATAACTACCTAAAACATGACATACTGTATTTACAACTAAACTTTCTATAATAACTGCCTAAAACATGACATACTGTATTTACAACTAAACTTCCTATAATAACTGCCTTAATAACTGCCTAAAACATGACATACTGTATTTACAACTAAACTTTCTATAATAACTGCCTAAAACATGACATACTGTATTTACAACTAAACTTCCTATAATAACTACCTATAATAACTGCCTAAAACATGACATACTGTATTTACAACTAAACTTCCTATAATAACTGCCTTAATAACTGCCTAAAACATGACATACTGTATTTACAACTAAACTTTCTATAATAACTGCCTAAAACATGACATACTGTATTTACAACTAAACTTCCTATAATAACTGCCTAAAACATGACATACTGTATTTACAACTAAACTTCCTATAATAACTGCCTAAAACATGACATACTGTATTTACAACTAAACTTCCTATAATAACTGCCTTAATAACTGCCTAAAACATGACATACTGTATTTACAACTAAACTTCCTATAATAACTGCCTAAAACATGACATACTGTATTTACAACTAAACTTCCTATAATAACTGCCTTAATAACTGCCTAAAACATGACATACTGTATTTACAACTAAACTTCCTATAATAACTGCCTTAATAACTGCCTAAAACATGACATACTGTATTTACAACTAAACTTCCTATAATAACTGCCTTAATAACTGCCTAAAACATGACATACTGTATTTACAACTAAACTTCCTATAATAACTGCCTTAATAACTGCCTAAAACATGACATACTGTATTTACAACTAAACTTCCTATAATAACTGCCTAAATAACTACCTAAAACATGACATACTGTATTTACAACTAAACTTTCTATAATAACTGCCTAAAACATGACATACTGTATTTACAACTAAACTTCCTATAATAACTGCCTAAATAACTGCCTAAAACATGACATACTGTATTTACAACTAAACTTCCTATAATAACTGCCTAAAACATGACATACTGTATTTACAACTAAACTTCCTATAATAACTTCCTATAATAACTGCCTAAAACATGACATACTGTATTTACAACTAAACTTCCTATAATAACTGCCTTAATAACTGCCTAAAACATGACATACTGTATTTACAACTAAACTTTCTATAATAACTGCCTAAAACATGACATACTGTATTTACAACTAAACTTCCTATAATAACTGCCTAAAACATGACATACTGTATTTACAACTAAACTTCCTATAATAACTGCCTTAATAACTGCCTAAAACATGACATACTGTATTTACAACTAAACTTCCTATAATAACTGCCTATAACTGCCTAAAACATGACATACTGTATTTACAACTAAACTTCCTATAATAACTGCCTAAATAACTGCCTAAAACATGACATACTGTATTTACAACTAAACTTTCTATAATAACTGCCTAAAACATGACATACTGTATTTACAACTAAACTTCCTATAATAACTGCCTAAATAACTGCCTAAAACATGACATACTGTATTTACAACTAAACTTCCTATAATAACTGCCTAAATAACTGCCTAAAACATGACGTACTGTATTTACAACTAAACTTCCTATAATAACTGCCTAAATAACTGCCTAAAACATGACATACTGTATTTACAACTAAACTTCCTATAATAACTGCCTAAATAACTGCCTAAAACATGACATACTGTATTTACAACTAAACTTCCTATAATAACTGCCTAAAACATGACATACTGTATTTACAACTAAACTTCCTATAATAACTCCTAAAACATGACATACTGTATTTACAACTAAACTTCCTATAATAACTGCCTTAATAACTGCCTAAAATATGACATACTGTATTTACAACTAAACTTCCTATAATAACTGCCTAAATAACTGGCTAAAACATGACATACTGTATTTACAACTAAACTTTCTATAATAACTGCCTAAAACATGACATACTGTATTTACAACTAAACTTCCTATAATAACTGCCTTAATAACTGCCTAAAACATGACATACTGTATTTACAACTAAACTTTCTATAATAACTGCCTAAAACATGACATACTGTATTTACAACTAAACTTCCTATAAAACTACCTATAATAACTGCCTAAAACATGACATACTGTATTTACAACTAAACTTCCTATAATAACTGCCTTAATAACTGCCTAAAACATGACATACTGTATTTACAACTAAACTTTCTATAATAACTGCCTAAAACATGACATACTGTATTTACAACTAAACTTCCTATAATAACTGCCTAAAACATGACATACTGTATTTACAACTAAACTTCCTATAATAACTGCCTTAATAACTGCCTAAAACATGACATACTGTATTTACAACTAAACTTCCTATAATAACTGCCTATAATAACTGCCTAAAACATGACATACTGTATTTACAACTAAACTTCCTATAATAACTGCCTTAATAACTGCCTAAAACATGACATACTGTATTTACAACTAAACTTTCTATAATAACTGCCTAAAACATGACATACTGTATTTACAACTAAACTTCCTATAATAACTACCTATAATAACTGCCTAAAACATGACATACTGTATTTACAACTAAACTTCCTATAATAACTGCCTTAATAACTGCCTAAAACATGACATACTGTATTTACAACTAAACTTTCTATAATAACTGCCTAAAACATGACATACTGTATTTACAACTAAACTTCCTATAATAACTGCCTAAAACATGACATACTGTATTTACAACTAAACTTCCTATAATAACTGCCTTAATAACTGCCTAAAACATGACATACTGTATTTACAACTAAACTTCCTATAATAACTGCCTATAATAACTGCCTAAAACATGACATACTGTATTTACAACTAAACTTCCTATAATAACTGCCTAAATAACTGCCTAAAACATGACATACTGTATTTACAACTAAACTTTCTATAATAACTGCCTAAAACATGACATACTGTATTTACAACTAAACTTCCTATAATAACTGCCTAAAACGCCTAAAACATGACATACTGTATTTACAACTAAACTTCCTATAATAACTGCCTAAATACGCCTAAAACATGACGTACTGTATTTACAACTAAACTTCCTATAATAACTGCCTAAATAACTGCCTAAAACATGACATACTGTATTTACAACTAAACTTCCTATAATAACTGCCTAAATAACTGCCTAAAACATGACATACTGTATTTACAACTAAACTTCCTATAATAACTGCCTAAAACATGACATACTGTATTTACAACTAAACTTCCTATAATAACTTCCTAAAACATGACATACTGTATTTACAACTAAACTTCCTATAATAACTGCCTTAATAACTGCCTAAAAATATGACATACTGTATTTACAACTAAACTTCCTATAATAACTGCCTAAATAACTGCTAAAACATGACATACTGTATTTACAACTAAACTTTCTATAATAACTGCCTAAAACATGACATACTGTATTTACAACTAAACTTCCTATAATACCTGCCTTAATAACTGCCTAAAACATGACATACTGTATTTACAACTAAACTTCCTATAATAACTGCCTTAATAACTGCCTAAAACATGACATACTGTATTTACAACTAAACTTCCTATAATAACTGCCTAAATAACTGCCTAAAACATGACATACTGTATTTACAACTAAACTTCCTATAATAACTGCCTAAAACATGACATACTGTATTTACAACTAAACTTCCTATAATAACTGCCTTAATAACTGCCTAAAACATGACATACTGTATTTACAACTAAACTTTCTATAATAACTGCCTAAAACATGACATACTGTATTTACAACTAAACTTCCTATAATAACTGCCTTAAAACGCCTAAAACATGACATACTGTATTTACAACTAAACTTTCTATAATAACTGCCTAAAACATGACATACTGTATTTACAACTAAACTTCCTATAATAACTACCTATAATAACTGCCTAAAACATGACATACTGTATTTACAACTAAACTTCCTATAATAACTGCCTTAATAACTGCCTAAAACATGACATACTGTATTTACAACTAAACTTTCTATAATAACTGCCTAAAACATGACATACTGTATTTACAACTAAACTTCCTATAATAACTGCCTAAAACATGACATACTGTATTTACAACTAAACTTCCTATAATAACTGCCTTAATAACTGCCTAAAACATGACATACTGTATTTACAACTAAACTTCCTATAATAACTGCCTATAATAACTGCCTAAAACATGACATACTGTATTTACAACTAAACTTCCTATAATAACTGCCTAAATAACTGCCTAAAACATGACATACTGTATTTACAACTAAACTTTCTATAATAACTGCCTAAAACATGACATACTGTATTTACAACTAAACTTCCTATAATAACTGCCTAAATAACTGCCTAAAACATGACATACTGTATTTACAACTAAACTTCCTATAATAACTGCCTAAATAACTGCCTAAAACATGACGTACTGTATTTACAACTAAACTTCCTATAATAACTGCCTAAATAACTGCCAAAACATGACATACTGTATTTACAACTAAACTTCCTATAATAACTGCCTAAATAACGCCTAAAACATGACATACTGTATTTATAACTAAACTTCCTATAATAACTGCCTAAAACATGACATACTGTATTTACAACTAAACTTCCTTTAATAACTTCCTAAAACATGACATACTGTATTTACAACTAAACTTCCTATAATAACTGCCTTAATAACTGCCTAAAACATGACATACTGTATTTACAACTAAACTTTCTATAATAACTGCCTAAAACATGACATACTGTATTTACAACTAAACTTCCTATAATAACTGCCTTAATAACTGCCTAAAACATGACATACTGTATTTACAACTAAACTTTCTATAATAACTGCCTAAAACATGACATACTGTATTTACAACTAAACTTCCTTTAATAACTTCCTAAAACATGACATACTGTATTTACAACTAAACTTCCTATAATAACTGCCTTAATAACTGCCTAAAACATGACATACTGTATTTACAACTAAACTTTCTATAATAACTGCCTAAAACATGACATACTGTATTTACAACTAAACTTCCTATAATAACTGCCTTAATAACTGCCTAAAACATGACATACTGTATTTACAACTAAACTTCCTATAATAACTGCCTAAAACATGACATACTGTATTTACAACTAAACTTTCTATAATAACTGCCTAAAACATGACATACTGTATTTACAACTAAACTTCCTATAATAACTGCCTTAATAACGCCTAAAACATGACATACTGTATTTACAACTAAACTTCCTATAATAACTGCCTTAATAACTGCCTAAAACATGACATACTGTATTTACAACTAAACTTCCTATAATAACTGCCTAAAACATGACATACTGTATTTACAACTAAACTTTCTATAATAACTGCCTAAAACATGACATACTGTATTTACAAATAAACTTCCTATAATAACTGCCTTAATAACTGCCTAAAACATGACATACTGTATTTACAACTAAACTTTCTATAATAACTGCCTAAAACATGACATACTGTATTTACAACTAAACTTCCTATAATAACTGCCTAAAACATGACATACTGTATTTACAACTAAACTTCCTATAATAACTGCCTAAAACATGACATACTGTATTTACAAACTAAACTTTCTATAATAACTGCCTAAAACATGACATACTGTATTTACAACTAAACTTTCTATAATAACTGCCTAAAACATGACATACTGTATTTACAACTAAACTTCCTATAATAACTACCTATAATAACTGCCTAAAACATGACATACTGTATTTACAACTAAACTTCCTATAATAACTGCCTTAATAACTGCCTAAAACATGACATACTGTATTTACAACTAAACTTTCTATAATAACTGCCTAAAACATGACATACTGTATTTACAACTAAACTTCCTATAATAACTGCCTAAAACATGACATACTGTATTTACAACTAAACTTCCTATAATAACTGCCTTAATAACTGCCTAAAACATGACATACTGTATTTACAACTAAACTTCCTATAATAACTGCCTATAAAACTGCCTAAAACATGACATACTGTATTTACAACTAAACTTCCTATAATAACTGCCTAAATAACTGCCTAAAACATGACATACTGTATTTACAACTAAACTTTCTATAATAACTGCCTAAAACATGACATACTGTATTTACAACTAAACTTCCTATAATAACTGCCTAAATAACTGCCTAAAACATGACATACTGTATTTACAACTAAACTTCCTATAATAACTGCCTAAATAACTGCCTAAAACATGACGTACTGTATTTACAACTAAACTTCCTATAATAACTGCCTAAATAACTGCCTAAAACATGACATACTGTATTTACAACTAAACTTCCTATAATAACTGCCTAAATAACTGCCTAAAACATGACATACTGTATTTACAACTAAACTTCCTATAATAACTGCCTAAAACATGACATACTGTATTTACAACTAAACTTCCTATAATAACTTCCTAAAACATGACATACTGTATTTACAACTAAACTTCCTATAATAACTGCCTTAATAACTGCCTAAAACATGACATACTGTATTTACAACTAAACTTCCTATAATAACTGCCTTAAACGCCTAAAACATGACATACTGTATTTACAACTAAACTTCCTATAATAACTGCCTTAATAACTGCCTAAAACATGACATACTGTATTTACAACTAAACTTCCTATAATAACTGCCTAAAACATGACATACTGTATTTACAACTAAACTTCCTATAATAACTGCCTAAAACATGACATACTGTATTTACAACTAAACTTCCTATAATAACTGCCTAAAACATGACATACTGTATTTACAACTAAACTTCCTATAATAACTGCCTAAATAACTGCCTAAAACATGACATACTGTATTTACAACTAAACTTTCTATAATAACTGCCTAAAACATGACATACTGTATTTACAACTAAACTTCCTATAATAACTGCCTTAATAACTGCCTAAAACATGACATACTGTATTTACAACTAAACTTCCTATAATAACTGCCTTAATAACTGCCTAAAACATGACATACTGTATTTACAACTAAACTTCCTATAATAACTGCCTAAAACATGACATACTGTATTTACAACTAAACTTCCTATAATAACTGCCTTAATAACTGCCTAAAACATGACATACTGTATTTACAACTAAACTTTCTATAATAACTGCCTAAAACATGACATACTGTATTTACAACTAAACTTCCTATAATAACTGCCTTGCAAAAACATGACATACTGTATTTACAACTAAACTTCCTATAATAACTGCCTTAATAACTGCCTAAAACATGACATACTGTATTTACAACTAAACTTCCTATAATAACTGCCTAAAACATGACATACTGTATTTACAACTAAACTTCCTATAATAACTGCCTAATAACTGCCTAAAACATGACATACTGTATTTACAACTAAACTTTCTATAATAACTGCCTAAAACATGACATACTGTATTTACAACTAAACTTCCTATAATAACTACCTATAATAACTGCCTAAAACATGACATACTGTATTTACAACTAAACTTCCTATAATAACTGCCTTTGCCAAAACATGACATACTGTATTTACAACTAAACTTCCTATAATAACTGCCTAAAACATGACATACTGTATTTACAACTAAACTTCCTATAATAACTGCCTAAAACATGACATACTGTATTTACAACTAAACTTCCTATAATAACTGCCTTAATAACTGCCTAAAACATGACATACTGTATTTACAACTAAACTTCCTATAATAACTGCCTATAATAACTGCCTAAAACATGACATACTGTATTTACAACTAAACTTCCTATAATAACTGCCTAAATAACTGCCTAAAACATGACATACTGTATTTACAACTAAACTTCCTATAATAACTGCCTAAAACATGACATACTGTATTTACAACTAAACTTCCTATAATAACTGCCTAAATAACTGCCTAAAACATGACATACTGTATTTACAACTAAACTTCCTATAATAACTGCCTAAATAACTGCCTAAAACATGACATACTGTATTTACAACTAAACTTCCTATAATAACTGCCTAAATAACTGCCTAAAAACATGACATACTGTATTTACAACTAAACTTCCTATAATAACTGCCTAAATAACTGCCTAAAACATGACATACTGTATTTACAACTAAACTTCCTATAATAACTGCCTAAAACATGACATACTGTATTTACAACTAAACTTCCTATAATAACTTCCTAAAACATGACATACTGTATTTACAACTAAACTTCCTATAATAACTGCCTAAAACATGACATACTGTATTTACAACTAAACTTCCTATAATAACTGCCTATAATAACTGCCTAAAACATGACATACTGTATTTACAACTAAACTTCCTATAATAACTGCCTAAATAACTGCCTAAAACATGACATACTGTATTTACAACTAAACTTTCTATAATAACTGCCTAAAACATGACATACTGTATTTACAACTAAACTTCCTATAATAACTGCCTAAATAACTGCCTAAAACATGACATACTGTATTTACAACTAAACTTCCTATAATAACTGCCTAAATAACTGCCTAAAACATGACGTACTGTATTTACAACTAAACTTCCTATAATAACTGCCTAAATAACTGCCTAAAACATGACATACTGTATTTACAACTAAACTTCCTATAATAACTGCCTAAACTAAAACATGACATACTGTATTTACAACTAAACTTCCTATAATAACTGCCTAAAACATGACATACTGTATTTACAACTAAACTTCCTATAATAACTACCTAAATAACTGCCTAAAACATGACACACTGTATTTACAACTAAACTTCCTATAATAACTACCTAAAACATGACATACTGTATTTACAACTAAACTTCCTATAATAACTGCCTAAAACATGACATACTGTATTTACAACTAAACTTCCTATAATAACTGCCTAAAACATGACATACTGTATTTACAACTAAACTTCCTATAATAACTCAAATAACGCCAAAACATGACATACTGTATTTACAACTAAACTTCCTATAATAACTGCCTAAAACTGCCTAAAACATGACATACTGTATTTACAACTAAACTTCCTATAATAACTGCCTAAAACATGACATACTGTATTTACAACTAAACTTCCTATAATAACTGCCTAAAACCAAACATGACATACTGTATTTACAACTAAACTTCCTATAATAACTGCCTAAATAAGCCAAAACATGACATACTGTATTTACAACTAAACTTCCTATAATAACTGCCTAAATACCAAAACATGACATACTGTATTTACAACTAAACTTCCTATAATAACTGCCTAAATAACTGCCTAAAACATGACATACTGTATTTACAACTAAACTTCCTATAATAACTGCCTAAAACATGACATACTGTATTTACAACTAAACTTCCTATAATAACTGCCTAAATAACTGCCTAAAACATGACATACTGTATTTACAACTAAACTTCCTATAATAACTACCTAAAACATGACATACTGTATTTACAACTAAACTTCCTATAATAACTGCCTAAAACATGACATACTGTATTTACAACTAAACTTCCTATAATAACTGCCTAAAACATGACATACTGTATTTACAACTAAACTTCCTATAATAACTGCCTAAATAACTGCCTAAAACATGACATACTGTATTTACAACTAAACTTCCTATAATAACTGCCTAAAACATGACATACTGTATTTACAACTAAACTTCCTATAATAACTGCCTAAATAACTGCCTAAAACATGACATACTGTATTTACAACTAAACTTCCTATAATAACTGCCTCGCCTAAAACATGACATACTGTATTTACAACTAAACTTCCTATAATAACTGCCTAAAACATGACATACTGTATTTACAACTAAACTTCCTATAATAACTGCCTAAAACATGACATACTGTATTTACAACTAAACTTCCTATAATAACTGCCTAAAACATGACATACTGTATTTACAACTAAACTTCCTATAATAACTGCCTAAAACATGACATACTGTATTTACAACTAAACTTCCTATAATAACTGCCTAAAACATGACATACTGTATTTACAACTAAACTTCCTATAATAACTGCCTAAAACATGACATACTGTATTTACAACTAAACTTTCCTATAATAACTGCCTAAAACATGACATACTGTATTTACAACTAAACTTTCCTATAATAACTGCCTAAAACATGACATACTGTATTTACAACTAAACTTCCTATAATAACTGCCTAAAACATGACATACTGTATTTACAACTAAACTTTCTATAATAACTGCCTAAAACATGACATACTGTATTTACAACTAAACTTTCTATAATAACTGCCTAAAACATGACATACTGTATTTACAACTAAACTTTCTATAATAACTGCCTAAAACATGACATACTGTATTTACAACTAAACTTCCTATAATAACTGCCTAAAACATGACATACTGTATTTACAACTAAACTTTCTATAATAACTGCCTAAAACATGACATACTGTATTTACAACTAAACTTTCTATAATAACTGCCTAAAACATGACATACTGTATTTACAACTAAACTTTCTATAATAACTGCCTAAAACATGACATACTGTATTTACAACTAAACTTTCTATAATAACTGCCTAAAACATGACATACTGTATTTACAACTAAACTTCCTATAATAACTGCCTCAAAACATGACATACTGTATTTACAACTAAACTTCCTATAATAACTGCCTAAAACATGACATACTGTATTTACAACTAAACTTTCTATAATAACTGCCCTAAAACATGACATACTGTATTTACAACTAAACTTCCTATAATAACTGCCTAAAACATGACATACTGTATTTACAACTAAACTTCCTATAATAACTGCCTTAAATAACTGCCTAAAACATGACATACTGTATTTACAACTAAACTTCCTATAATAACTGCCTAAAACATGACATACTGTATTTACAACTAAACTTCCTATAATAACTGCCTAAAACATGACATACTGTATTTACAACTAAACTTCCTATAATAACTGCCTAAAACATGACATACTGTATTTACAACTAAACTTTCTATAATAACTGCCTAAAACATGACATACTGTATTTACAACTAAACTTTCTATAATAACTGCCTAAAAACATGACATACTGTATTTACAACTAAACTTCCTATAATAACTGCCTAAAACATGACATACTGTATTTACAACTAAACTTTCTATAATAACTGCCTAAAACATGACATACTGTATTTACAACTAAACTTCCTATAATAACTGCCTAAATAACTGCCTAAAACATGACATACTGTATTTACAACTAAACTTCCTATAATAACTGCCTAAAACATGACATACTGTATTTACAACTAAACTTTCTATAATAACTGCCTAAAACATGACATACTGTATTTACAACTAAACTTCCTATAATAACTGCCTAATAACTGCCTAAAACATGACATACTGTATTTACAACTAAACTTCCTATAATAACTGCCTAAATAACTGCCTAAAACATGACATACTGTATTTACAACTAAACTTCCTATAATAACTGCCTAAATAACTGCCTAAAACATGACATACTGTATTTACAACTAAACTTCCTATAATAACTGCCTAAAACATGACATACTGTATTTACAACTAAACTTCCTATAATAACTGCCTTAATAACTGCCTAAAACATGACATACTGTATTTACAACTAAACTTCCTATAATAACTGCCTCCAAAACATGACATACTGTATTTACAACTAAACTTCCTATAATAACTGCCCAAAACATGACATACTGTATTTACAACTAAACTTCCTATAATAACTGCCTAAAACATGACATACTGTATTTACAACTAAACTTCCTATAATAACTTCCTATAATAACTGCCTAAAACATGACATACTGTATTTACAACTAAACTTCCTATAATAACTGCCTAAAACATGACATACTGTATTTACAACTAAACTTCCTATAATAACTACCTAAATAACTGCCTAAAACATGACATACTGTATTTACAACTAAACTTCCTATAATAACTGCCTTAATAACTGCCTAAAACATGACATACTGTATTTACAACTAAACTTCCTATAATAACTGCCTAAAACGCATGACATACTGTATTTACAACTAAACTTCCTATAATAACTGCCTAAATAACTGCCTAAAACATGACATACTGTATTTACAACTAAACTTCCTATAATAACTGCCTAAAACATGACATACTGTATTTACAACTAAACTTCCTATAATAACTGCCTTAAAACTGCCTAAAACATGACATACTGTATTTACAACTAAACTTCCTATAATAACTGCCTAAAACATGACATACTGTATTTACAACTAAACTTCCTATAATAACTGCCTTGCCTAAAACATGACATACTGTATTTACAACTAAACTTCCTATAATAACTGCCTAATAACTCCTAAAACATGACATACTGTATTTACAACTAAACTTCCTATAATAACTGCCTAAAACCCTAAAACATGACATACTGTATTTACAACTAAACTTCCTATAATAACTGCCTAAAACATGACATACTGTATTTACAACTAAACTTCCTATAATAACTGCCTAATAACTGCCTAAAACATGACATACTGTATTTACAACTAAACTTCCTATAATAACTGCCTAAAACATGACATACTGTATTTACAACTAAACTTCCTATAATAACTGCCTAAAACATGACATACTGTATTTACAACTAAACTTCCTATAATAACTGCCTAAAAAACATGACATACTGTATTTACAACTAAACTTCCTATAATAACTGCCTAAAACATGACATACTGTATTTACAACTAAACTTCCTATAATAACTGCCTAAAACATGACATACTGTATTTACAACTAAACTTCCTATAATAACTGCCTAAAACATGACATACTGTATTTACAACTAAACTTCCTATAATAACTGCCTAAAACATGACATACTGTATTTACAACTAAACTTCCTATAATAACTGCCTAAAACATGACATACTGTATTTACAACTAAACTTCCTATAATAACTGCCTAAAACATGACATACTGTATTTACAACTAAACTTCCTATAATAACTGCCTAAAACATGACATACTGTATTTACAACTAAACTTCCTATAATAACTGCCTAAAACATGACATACTGTATTTACAACTAAACTTCCTATAATAACTGCCTAAAACATGACATACTGTATTTACAACTAAACTTCCTATAATAACTGCCTAAAACATGACATACTGTATTTACAACTAAACTTCCTATAATAACTGCCTAAAAACATGACATACTGTATTTACAACTAAACTTCCTATAATAACTGCCTAAAACATGACATACTGTATTTACAACTAAACTTCCTATAATAACTGCCTAAAACATGACATACTGTATTTACAACTAAACTTCCTATAATAACTGCCTAAAACATGACATACTGTATTTACAACTAAACTTCCTATAATAACTGCCTAAAACATGACATACTGTATTTACAACTAAACTTCCTATAATAACTGCCTAAAACATGACATACTGTATTTACAACTAAACTTCCTATAATAACTGCCTAAAACATGACATACTGTATTTACAACTAAACTTCCTATAATAACTGCCTAAAACATGACATACTGTATTTACAACTAAACTTCCTATAATAACTGCCTAAAACATGACATACTGTATTTACAACTAAACTTTCTATAATAACTGCCTAAAACATGACATACTGTATTTACAACTAAACTTCCTATAATAACTGCCCAAAACATGACATACTGTATTTACAACTAAACTTCCTATAATAACTGCCTAAAACATGACATACTGTATTTACAACTAAACTTCCTATAATAACTGCCTAAAACATGACATACTGTATTTACAACTAAACTTCCTATAATAACTGCCTAAAACATGACATACTGTATTTACAACTAAACTTCCTATAATAACTGCCTAAAACATGACATACTGTATTTACAACTAAACTTCCTATAATAACTGCCTAAAACATGACATACTGTATTTACAACTAAACTTTCTATAATAACTGCCTAAAACATGACATACTGTATTTACAACTAAACTTCCTATAATAACTGCCTAAATAACTGCCTAAAACATGACATACTGTATTTACAACTAAACTTCCTATAATAACTGCCTAAAACATGACATACTGTATTTACAACTAAACTTCCTATAATAACTGCCTAAAACATGACATACTGTATTTACAACTAAACTTCCTATAATAACTGCCTTATAACTGCCAAAACATGACATACTGTATTTACAACTAAACTTCCTATAATAACTGCCTAAAAAACATGACATACTGTATTTACAACTAAACTTCCTATAATAACTGCCTAAAACATGACATACTGTATTTACAACTAAACTTCCTATAATAACTCGCCTAAAACATGACATACTGTATTTACAACTAAACTTCCTATAATAACTGCCTACTGCCTAAAACATGACATACTGTATTTACAACTAAACTTCCTATAATAACTGCCTAAAACATGACATACTGTATTTACAACTAAACTTCCTATAATAACTGCCTAAAACATGACATACTGTATTTACAACTAAACTTCCTATAATAACTGCCTAAACTGCTTACAAAACATGACATACTGTATTTACAACTAAACTTCCTATAATAACTGCCTAAAACATGACATACTGTATTTACAACTAAACTTCCTATAAATAACTGCCTAAAACATGACATACTGTATTTACAACTAAACTTCCTATAATAACTGCCTAAAACATGACATACTGTATTTACAACTAAACTTCCTATAATAACTGCCTAAAACATGACATACTGTATTTACAACTAAACTTCCTATAATAACTGCCTAAAAAACATGACATACTGTATTTACAACTAAACTTCCTATAATAACTGCCTAAAACATGACATACTGTATTTACAACTAAACTTCCTATAATAACTGCCTAAAACATGACATACTGTATTTACAACTAAACTTCCTATAATAACTGCCTAAAACATGACATACTGTATTTACAACTAAACTTCCTATAATAACTGCCTAAAACATGACATACTGTATTTACAACTAAACTTCCTATAATAACTGCCTAAAACATGACATACTGTATTTACAACTAAACTTCCTATAATAACTGCCTAAAACATGACATACTGTATTTACAACTAAACTTCCTATAATAACTGCCTAAAACATGACATACTGTATTTACAACTAAACTTCCTATAATAACTGCCTAAAACATGACATACTGTATTTACAACTAAACTTCCTATAATAACTGCCTAAAACATGACATACTGTATTTACAACTAAACTTCCTATAATAACTGCCTAAAACATGACATACTGTATTTACAACTAAACTTCCTATAATAACTGCCTAAAAACATGACATACTGTATTTACAACTAAACTTCCTATAATAACTGCCTAAAACATGACATACTGTATTTACAACTAAACTTCCTATAATAACTGCCTAAAACATGACATACTGTATTTACAACTAAACTTCCTATAATAACTGCCTAAAACATGACATACTGTATTTACAACTAAACTTCCTATAATAACTGCCTAAAACATGACATACTGTATTTACAACTAAACTTCCTATAATAACTGCCTTAATAACTGCCTAAAACATGACATACTGTATTTACAACTAAACTTCCTATAATAACTGCCTAAAACATGACATACTGTATTTACAACTAAACTTCCTATAATAACTGCCTAAAACATGACATACTGTATTTACAACTAAACTTCCTATAATAACTGCCTAAAACATGACATACTGTATTTACAACTAAACTTCCTATAATAACTGCCTAAAACATGACATACTGTATTTACAACTAAACTTCCTATAATAACTGCCTAAAACATGACATACTGTATTTACAACTAAACTTCCTATAATAACTGCCTAAAACATGACATACTGTATTTACAACTAAACTTCCTATAATAACTGCCTAAAACATGACATACTGTATTTACAACTAAACTTCCTATAATAACTGCCTAAATAACTGCCCAAAATATGACATACTGTATTTACAACTAAACTTCCTATAATAACTGCCTAAAACATGACATACTGTATTTACAACTAAACTTCCTATAATAACTGCCTAAATAACTGCCTAAAACATGACATACTGTATTTACAACTAAACTTCCTATAATAACTGCCTAAAACATGACATACTGTATTTACAACTAAACTTCCTATAATAACTGCCTAAAACATGACATACTGTATTTACAACTAAACTTCCTATAATAACTGCCTAAATAACTGCCTAAAACATGACATACTGTATTTACAACTAAACTTCCTACTTAATAACTGCCTAAAACATGACATACTGTATTTACAACTAAACTTCCTATAATAACTGCCTAAACACATGACATACTGTATTTACAACTAAACTTCCTATAATAACTACCTAAAACATGACATACTGTATTTACAACTAAACTTCCTATAATAACTGCCTAAAACATGACATACTGTATTTACAACTAAACTTCCTATAATAACTGCCTAAAACATGACATACTGTATTTACAACTAAACTTCCTATAATAACTACCTAAAACATGACATACTGTATTTACAACTAAACTTCCTATAATAACTGCCTAAAAACATGACATACTGTATTTACAACTAAACTTCCTATAATAACTGCCAAAACATGACATACTGTATTTACAACTAAACTTCCTATAATAACTGCCTAAAAACATGACATACTGTATTTACAACTAAACTTCCTATAATAACTGCCTAAATAACTGCCTAAAACATGACATACTGTATTTACAACTAAACTTCCTATAATAACTGCCTAAAACATGACATACTGTATTTACAACTAAACTTCCTATAATAACTGCCTAAAACATGACATACTGTATTTACAACTAAACTTCCTATAATAACTGCCTAAAACATGACATACTGTATTTACAACTAAACTTCCTATAATAACTGCCTAAAACATGACATACTGTATTTACAACTAAACTTCCTATAATAACTGCCTAAAACATGACATACTGTATTTACAACTAAACTTCCTATAATAACTGCCTAAAACATGACATACTGTATTTACAACTAAACTTCCTATAATAACTGCCTAAAACATGACATACTGTATTTACAACTAAACTTCCTATAATAACTGCCTTAATAACTGCTAAAACATGACATACTGTATTTACAACTAAACTTCCTATAATAACTGCCTAAAACATGACATACTGTATTTACAACTAAACTTCCTATAATAACTGCCTAAAACATGACATACTGTATTTACAACTAAACTTCCTATAATAACTGCCTAAAAGCAAAACATGACATACTGTATTTACAACTAAACTTCCTATAATAACTGCCTAAAACATGACATACTGTATTTACAACTAAACTTCCTATAATAACTGCCTAAAACATGACATACTGTATTTACAACTAAACTTCCTATAATAACTGCCTAAAACATGACATACTGTATTTACAACTAAACCTCCTATAATAACTGCCTAAAACATGACATACTGTATTTACAACTAAACTTCCTATAATAACTACCTAAAACATGACATACTGTATTTACAACTAAACCTCCTATAATAACTGCCTAAAACATGACATACTGTATTTACAACTAAACCTCCTATAATAACTGCCTAAAACATGACATACTGTATTTACAACTAAACTTCCTATAATAACTGCCTAAAACATGACATACTGTATTTACAACTAAACTTCCTATAATAACTGCCTAAAACATGACATACTGTATTTACAACTAAACTTCCTATAATAACTGCCTAAAACATGACATACTGTATTTACAACTAAACTTCCTATAATAACTGCCTAAAACATGACATACTGTATTTACAACTAAACCTCCTATAATAACTGCCTAAAACATGACATACTGTATTTACAACTAAACTTCCTATAATAACTGCCTAAATAACTGCCTAAAACATGACATACTGTATTTACAACTAAACTTCCTATAATAACTGCCTATAATAACTGCCTAAAACATGACATACTGTATTTACAACTAAACTTCCTATAATAACTGCCTAAATAACTGCCTAAAACATGACATACTGTATTTACAACTAAACTTCCTATAATAACTGCCTAAACTGCCTAAAACATGACATACTGTATTTACAACTAAACTTCCTATAATAACTGCCTAAAACATGACATACTGTATTTACAACTAAACTTCCTATAATAACTGCCTAAAACATGACATACTGTATTTACAACTAAACTTCCTATAATAACTGCCTAAAACATGACATACTGTATTTACAACTAAACTTCCTATAATAACTGCCTAAAACATGACATACTGTATTTACAACTAAACTTCCTATAATAACTGCCTAAAACATGACATACTGTATTTACAACTAAACTTCCTATAATAACTGCCTTATACGCCTAAAACATGACATACTGTATTTACAACTAAACTTCCTATAATAACTGCCTAAAACATGACATACTGTATTTACAACTAAACTTCCCTATAATAACTGCCTCAAAACATGACATACTGTATTTACAACTAAACTTCCTATAATAACTGCCTAAAACATGACATACTGTATTTACAACTAAACCTCCTATAATAACTGCCTAAAACATGACATACTGTATTTACAACTAAACTTCCTATAATAACTGCCTAAAAACATGACATACTGTATTTACAACTAAACTTCCTATAATAACTGCCTAAAACATGACATACTGTATTTACAACTAAACTTCCTATAATAACTGCCTAAAACATGACATACTGTATTTACAACTAAACTTCCTATAATAACTGCCTAAAACATGACATACTGTATTTACAACTAAACTTCCTATAATAACTGCCTAAAACATGACATACTGTATTTACAACTAAACTTCCTATAATAACTGCCTACTGCCAAAACATGACATACTGTATTTACAACTAAACTTCTTATAAGAACTGCCTAAAACATGACATACTGTATTTACAACTAAACTTCCTATAATAACTGCCTAAAACATGACATACTGTATTTACAACTAAACTTCCTATAATAACTGCCTAAAACATGACATACTGTATTTACAACTAAACTTCCTATAATAACTGCCTAAAACATGACATACTGTATTTACAACTAAACTTCCTATAATAACTGCCTAAAACATGACATACTGTATTTACAACTAAACTTCCTATAATAACTGCCTACCTAAAACATGACATACTGTATTTACAACTAAACTTCCTATAATAACTGCCTAAAACATGACATACTGTATTTACAACTAAACTTCCTATAATAACTCAAAAATGCCTAAAACATGACATACTGTATTTACAACTAAACTTCCTATAATAACTGCCTAAAACATGACATACTGTATTTACAACTAAACTTCCTATAATAACTGCCTAAAACATGACGTACTGTATTTACAACTAAACTTCCTATAATAACTGCCTAAATAACTGCCTAAAACATGACATACTGTATTTACAACTAAACTTCCTATAATAACTGCCTAAAACATGACATACTGTATTTACAACTAAACTTCCTATAATAACTGCCTAAAACATGACATACTGTATTTATAACTAAACTTCCTATAATAACTGCCTAAAACATGACATACTGTATTTACAACTAAACTTCCTATAATAACTGCCTCTAAAACATGACATACTGTATTTACAACTAAACTTCCTATAATAACTGCCTAAAACATGACATACTGTATTTACAACTAAACTTCCTATAATAACTGCCTAAAACATGACATACTGTATTTACAACTAAACTTCCTATAATAACTGCCTAAAACATGACATACTGTATTTACAACTAAACTTCCTATAATAACTGCCTACCTAAAACATGACATACTGTATTTACAACTAAACTTCCATAACTGCCTATAACTGCCTAAAACATGACATACTGTATTTACAACTAAACTTCCTATAATAACTGCCTAAACTGCACATGACATACTGTATTTACAACTAAACTTCCTATAATAACTGCCTTAAAACATGACATACTGTATTTACAACTAAACTTCCTATAATAACTGCCTAAAACATGACATACTGTATTTACAACTAAACTTCCTATAATAACTGCCTAAAACATGACATACTGTATTTACAACTAAACTTCCTATAATAACTGCCTAAAACATGACATACTGTATTTACAACTAAACTTCCTATAATAACTGCCTAAAACATGACATACTGTATTTACAACTAAACTTCCTATAATAACTGCCTCCTAAAACATGACATACTGTATTTACAACTAAACTTCCTATAATAACTGCCTAAAACATGACATACTGTATTTACAACTAAACTTCCTATAATAACTGCCTAAAACATGACATACTGTATTTACAACTAAACTTCCTATAATAACTGCCTAAAACATGACATACTGTATTTACAACTAAACTTCCTATAATAACTGCCTAAAACATGACATACTGTATTTACAACTAAACTTCCTATAATAACTGCCTCTAAAACATGACATACTGTATTTACAACTAAACTTCCTATAATAACTGCCTCCTAAAACATGACATACTGTATTTACAACTAAACTTCCTATAATAACTGCCTAAAACATGACATACTGTATTTACAACTAAACTTCCTATAATAACTGCCTAAAACATGACATACTGTATTTACAACTAAACCTCCTATAATAACTGCCTAAAACATGACATACTGTATTTACAACTAAACCTCCTATAATAACTGCCTAAAAACGCCACATGACATACTGTATTTACAACTAAACTTCCTATAATAACTGCCTAAAACATGACATACTGTATTTACAACTAAACTTCCTATAATAACTGCCTAAAACATGACATACTGTATTTACAACTAAACTTCCTATAATAACTGCCTAAAACATGACATACTGTATTTACAACTAAACTTCCTATAATAACTGCCTAAAACATGACATACTGTATTTACAACTAAACTTCCTATAATAACTGCCTACTAAAACATGACATACTGTATTTACAACTAAACTTCCTATAATAACTGCCTAAAACATGACATACTGTATTTACAACTAAACTTCCTATAATAACTACCTAAAACATGACATACTGTATTTACAACTAAACCTCCTATAATAACTGCCTAAAACATGACATACTGTATTTACAACTAAACTTCCTATAATAACTGCCTAAATCCACATGACATACTGTATTTACAACTAAACTTCCTATAATAACTGCCTAAAACATGACATACTGTATTTACAACTAAACTTCCTATAATAACTGCCTAAAACATGACATACTGTATTTACAACTAAACTTCCTATAATAACTGCCTAAAACATGACATACTGTATTTACAACTAAACTTCCTATAATAACTGCCTAAAACATGACATACTGTATTTACAACTAAACTTCCTATAATAACTGCCTAAATAACTGCCTAAAACATGACATACTGTATTTACAACTAAACTTCCTATAATAACTGCCTAAAACATGACATACTGTATTTACAACTAAACTTCCTATAATAACTGCCTAAAGCCACATGACATACTGTATTTACAACTAAACTTCCTATAATAACTGCCTAAAACATGACATACTGTATTTACAACTAAACTTCCTATAATAACTGCCTTAATAACTGCCTAAAACATGACATACTGTATTTACAACTAAACTTCCTATAATAACTGCCTAAAACATGACATACTGTATTTACAACTAAACTTCCTATAATAACTGCCTAAATAACTGCCTAAAACATGACATACTGTATTTACAACTAAACTTCCTATAATAACTGCCTAAAACATGACATACTGTATTTACAACTAAACCTCCTATAATAACTGCCTAAAACATGACATACTGTATTTACAACTAAACTTCCTATAATAACTGCCTAAAACATGACATACTGTATTTACAACTAAACTTCCTATAATAACTGCCTAAAACATGACATACTGTATTTACAACTAAACTTCCTATAATAACTGCCTAAAACATGACGTACTGTATTTACAACTAAACTTCCTATAATAACTGCCTAAAAACATGACATACTGTATTTACAACTAAACTTCCTATAATAACTGCCTTAATAACTGCCTAAAACATGACATACTGTATTTACAACTAAACTTCCTATAATAACTGCCTAAAACATGACATACTGTATTTACAACTAAACTTCCTATAATAACTGCCTAAAACTGCCAAAACATGACATACTGTATTTACAACTAAACTTCCTATAATAACTGCCTAAAACATGACATACTGTATTTACAACTAAACTTCCTATAATAACTGCCTAAAACATGACATACTGTATTTACAACTAAACTTCCTATAATAACTCGCCTAAAACATGACATACTGTATTTACAACTAAACTTCCTATAATAACTGCCTAAAACATGACATACTGTATTTACAACTAAACTTCCTATAATAACTGCCTAAAACATGACATACTGTATTTACAACTAAACTTCCTATAATAACTGCCTAAAACATGACATACTGTATTTACAACTAAACTTCCTATAATAACTGCCTAAAACATGACATACTGTATTTACAACTAAACTTCCTATAATAACTGCCTAAAACATGACATACTGTATTTACAACTAAACTTCCTATAATAACTGCCTAAAACATGACATACTGTATTTACAACTAAACTTCCTATAATAACTGCCTAAAACATGACATACTGTATTTACAACTAAACTTCCTATAATAACTGCCTAAAACATGACATACTGTATTTACAACTAAACTTCCTATAATAACTGCCTAAATATCCTACATGACATACTGTATTTACAACTAAACTTCCTATAATAACTGCCTAAATAACTGCCTAAAACATGACATACTGTATTTACAACTAAACTTCCTATAATAACTGCCTAAAACATGACATACTGTATTTACAACTAAACTTCCTATAATAACTGCCTAAAACATGACATACTGTATTTACAACTAAACTTCCTATAATAACTGCCTAAAACATGACATACTGTATTTACAACTAAACTTCCTATAATAACTGCCTAAAACCTAAAACATGACATACTGTATTTACAACTAAACTTCCTATAATAACTGCCTAAAACATGACATACTGTATTTACAACTAAACTTCCTATAATAACTGCCTAAAACATGACATACTGTATTTACAACTAAACTTCCTATAATAACTGCCTAATAACTGCCTAAAACATGACATACTGTATTTACAACTAAACTTCCTATAATAACTGCCTAAAACATGACATACTGTATTTACAACTAAACTTCCTATAATAACTGCCTAAAACATGACATACTGTATTTACAACTAAACTTCCTATAATAACTGCCTAAAACATGACATACTGTATTTACAACTAAACTTCCTATAATAACTGCCTAAAACATGACATACTGTATTTACAACTAAACTTCCTATAATAACTGCCTAAAACATGACATACTGTATTTACAACTAAACTTCCTATAATAACTGCCTAAAACATGACATACTGTATTTACAACTAAACTTCCTATAATAACTGCCTAAAACATGACATACTGTATTTACAACTAAACTTCCTATAATAACTGCCTAAAACATGACATACTGTATTTACAACTAAACTTCCTATAATAACTGCCTAAAACATGACATACTGTATTTACAACTAAACTTCCTATAATAACTGCCTAAAACATGACATACTGTATTTACAACTAAACTTCCTATAATAACTGCCTAAAACATGACATACTGTATTTACAACTAAACTTCCTATAATAACTGCCTAAAACATGACATACTGTATTTACAACTAAACTTCCTATAATAACTGCCTAAAACATGACATACTGTATTTACAACTAAACTTCCTATAATAACTGCCTAAAACATGACATACTGTATTTACAACTAAACTTCCTATAATAACTGCCTAAAACATGACATACTGTATTTATAACTAAACTTCCTATAATAACTGCCTAAAACATGACATACTGTATTTACAACTAAACTTCCTATAATAACTGCCTAAAACATGACATACTGTATTTACAACTAAACTTCCTATAATAACTGCCTAAAACATGACATACTGTATTTACAACTAAACTTCCTATAATAACTGCCTAAATAACGCCTAAAACATGACATACTGTATTTACAACTAAACTTCCTATAATAACTGCCTAAAAACATGACATACTGTATTTATAACTAAACTTCCTATAATAACTGCCTAAAACATGACATACTGTATTTACAACTAAACTTCCTATAATAACTGCCTAAAAACATGACATACTGTATTTACAACTAAACTTCCTATAATAACTGCCTAAAACATGACATACTGTATTTACAACTAAACTTCCTATAATAACTGCCTAAAACATGACATACTGTATTTACAACTAAACTTCCTATAATAACTGCCTAAATAACTGCCTAAAACATGACATACTGTATTTACAACTAAACTTCCTATAATAACTGCCTAAAACATGACATACTGTATTTACAACTAAACTTCCTATAATAACTGCCTAAAACATGACATACTGTATTTACAACTAAACTTCCTATAATAACTACCTAAAACATGACATACTGTATTTACAACTAAACTTCCTATAATAACTGCCTAAATAACTGCCTAAAACATGACATACTGTATTTACAACTAAACTTCCTATAATAACTGCCTAAAACATGACATACTGTATTTACAACTAAACTTCCTATAATAACTGCCTAAAACATGACATACTGTATTTACAACTAAACTTCCTATAATAACTGCCTAAAACATGACATACTGTATTTACAACTAAACTTCCTATAATAACTGCCTAAAAACATGACATACTGTATTTACAACTAAACTTCCTATAATAACTGCCTAAAACATGACATACTGTATTTACAACTAAACTTCCTATAATAACTGCCTAAACAAAACATGACATACTGTATTTACAACTAAACTTCCTATAATAACTGCCTAAATCTCCTAAAACATGACATACTGTATTTACAACTAAACTTCCTATAATAACTGCCTAAAACATGACATACTGTATTTACAACTAAACTTCCTATAATAACTGCCTAAAACATGACATACTGTATTTACAACTAAACTTCCTATAATAACTGCCTAAAACATGACATACTGTATTTACAACTAAACTTCCTATAATAACTGCCTAAATACTGCCTAAAACATGACATACTGTATTTACAACTAAACTTCCTATAATAACTGCCTAAAAACATGACATACTGTATTTACAACTAAACTTCCTATAATAACTCCTGCCTAAAACATGACATACTGTATTTACAACTAAACTTCCTATAATAACTCTCGCCTAAAACATGACATACTGTATTTACAACTAAACTTCCTATAATAACTGCCTAAAACATGACATACTGTATTTACAACTAAACTTCCTATAATAACTGCCTAAAACATGACATACTGTATTTACAACTAAACTTCCTATAATAACTGCCTAAACACATGACATACTGTATTTACAACTAAACTTCCTATAATAACTGCCTAAAACATGACATACTGTATTTACAACTAAACTTCCTATAATAACTGCCTAAAACATGACATACTGTATTTACAACTAAACTTCCTATAATAACTGCCTCAAAACATGACATACTGTATTTACAACTAAACTTCCTATAATAACTGCCTAAAACATGACATACTGTATTTACAACTAAACTTCCTATAATAACTGCCTAAAACATGACATACTGTATTTACAACTAAACTTCCTATAATAACTGCCGCCTAAAACATGACATACTGTATTTACAACTAAACTTCCTATAATAACTGCCTAAAACATGACATACTGTATTTACAACTAAACTTCCTATAATAACTGCCACCTAAAACATGACATACTGTATTTACAACTAAACTTCCTATAATAACTGCCTAAAACATGACATACTGTATTTACAACTAAACTTCCTATAATAACTGCCTAAAACATGACATACTGTATTTACAACTAAACTTCCTATAATAACTGCCTAAAACATGACATACTGTATTTACAACTAAACTTCCTATAATAACTGCCTAAAACATGACATACTGTATTTACAACTAAACTTCCTATAATAACTGCCTAAAACATGACATACTGTATTTACAACTAAACTTCCTATAATAACTGCCTAAAACATGACATACTGTATTTACAACTAAACTTCCTATAATAACTGCCTAAAACATGACATACTGTATTTACAACTAAACTTCCTATAATAACTGCCTAAATAATGACATGACATACTGTATTTACAACTAAACTTCCTATAATAACTGCCTAAAACATGACATACTGTATTTACAACTAAACTTCCTATAATAACTGCCTAAAACATGACATACTGTATTTACAACTAAACTTCCTATAATAACTGCCTAAAACATGACATACTGTATTTACAACTAAACTTCCTATAATAACTGCCTAAAATCATGACATACTGTATTTACAACTAAACTTCCTATAATAACTGCCTAAAACATGACATACTGTATTTACAACTAAACTTCCTATAATAACTGCCTAAAACATGACATACTGTATTTACAACTAAACTTCCTATAATAACTGCCTAAAACATGACATACTGTATTTACAACTAAACTTCCTATAATAACTGCCTAAAACATGACATACTGTATTTACAACTAAACTTCCTATAATAACTGCCTAAAACATGACATACTGTATTTACAACTAAACTTCCTATAATAACTGCCTAAAACCAACATGACATACTGTATTTACAACTAAACTTCCTATAATAACTGCCTAAAACATGACATACTGTATTTACAACTAAACTTCCTATAATAACTACCTAAAACATGACATACTGTATTTACAACTAAACTTCCTATAATAACTGCCTAAAACATGACATACTGTATTTACAACTAAACTTCCTATAATAACTGCCTAAAACATGACATACTGTATTTACAACTAAACTTCCTATAATAACTGCCTAAATAACTGCCTAAAACATGACATACTGTATTTACAACTAAACTTCCTATAATAACTGCCTAAATAACTCCCAAAAACATGACATACTGTATTTACAACTAAACTTCCTATAATAACTGCCTAAATAACCCAAAAATGACATACTGTATTTACAACTAAACTTCCTATAATAACTGCCTAAAACATGACATACTGTATTTACAACTAAACTTCCTATAATAACTGCCTAAAACATGACATACTGTATTTACAACTAAACTTCCTATAATAACTGCCTAAATAACTGCCCAAAATATGACATACTGTATTTACAACTAAACTTCCTATAATAACTGCCTAAAACATGACATACTGTATTTACAACTAAACTTCCTATAATAACTGCCTAAAACATGACGTACTGTATTTACAACTAAACTTCCTATAATAACTGCCTAAAACATGACATACTGTATTTACAACTAAACTTCCTTAGTCATTTTATATCCATTATTACAGTACAGGAAAGGTCATATTACATCCATTATTACAGTACAGGAAAGGTAATATTATATCCATTATTACAGTACAGGAAAGGTCATATTATATCCATTATTACAGTACAGGAAAGGTCATATTATATCCATTATTACAGTACAGGAAAGGTAATATTATATCCATTATTACAGTACAGGAAAGGTCATATTATATCCATTATTACAGTACAGGAAAGGTCATATTATATCCATTATTACAGTACAGGAAAGGTCATATTATACCCATTATTACAGTACAGGAAAGGTCATATTACATCCATTATTACAGTACAGGAAAGGTCATATTATATCCATTATTACAGTACAGGAAAGGTCATATTATATCCATTATTACAGTACAGGAAAGGTCATATTATATCCATTATTACAGTACAGGAAAGGTCACATTATATCCATTATTACAGTACAGGAAAGGTCATATTATATCCATTATTACAGTACAGGAAAGGTCATATTATATCCATTATTACAGTACAGGAAAGGTCATATTATACCCATTATTACAGTACAGGAAAGGTCATATTATATCCATTATTACAGTACAGGAAAGGTCATATTATACCCATTATTACAGTACAGGAAAGGTCATATTATATCCATTATTACAGTACGGGAAAGGTCATATTATATCCATTATTACAGTACAGGAAAGGTCATATTATATCCATTATTACAGTACAGGAAAGGTCATATTATATCCATTATTACAGTACAGGAAAGGT